>NW_026516494.1:0-30616 GCF_025602895.1 Polychytrium aggregatum | reverse complement strand
AGCCATGGAACCAGCTCGCTGTTCACGATGGTGTTGTAGGCTGTTTGGAGTTCGACGGGATCGTGTGTTGTGGGGGCGGTGGATGTGCGGATCATATCAAATGCCTCGATGTAGTTCTCCCGGAGCGACTCTTCAAGGTCAAGCTCCTCGCCGCTCTTGCCATGCGGCCGATCATGATGGGAGTTACATCGAACACAGGTTTGGGGCTTCTGCCCCATGATGTAGCAGTAGGTGCTTGGGCCAGAACGAGGACCAGTCGACTGGGACCGGTGGACGTGGATGCGAATGATTTTGAGATGCATAGCGACGGAGGTGGTGCTCGTTGAGGATCGCAATCGGGCGATCGAAAGGCGATCCACCGCCAGTTTTGTATCCGATGATGAAAGGAGTTGCCACCAAGCACGAGACACATTCGTCAGAGCTTGAGTCCTTCATCTGGCAACCTGGGCTTGGCGGCTGAGGCCATGCCGAACTGGCCGATGAGGGGGTGGGAAGCTGGCGGAGGATCATTGCGGGGTTGCTCCGCTGTCCTCACTATTTACTCTCAATCCACTGGCCCGGGTAAAATTCTGAGTCATACTGGCATGGAAAGGTCTGGCCAAACAATCATCAACTTTGATCACCGCAACAGTTACTTGTGTTGGAAACAGAGCATCCAGCCCACAGCCCACCGTTCTTGCAACATGAGTAAGTGTGTCTGGCAGGGGCCCGACGCTGGCCAAGTACACAACCAATAGCCAACGCAACAATGCTGTTTGTTGCCCGGATCGGTGGTTGCCCGCCAATTCACCTGGTTGTGATCCAAGTCCAAGTTTATCCGACAGGTCCTGTATCGAGCTGGATGCCATATCTGCGCCCAAAGAATTTGCAAGACTCGTGCTGATTGCCCTGGGCCATCTGGGCTCATCACGATATGGATCAATCGCCTCGGGGAAAGCCGCATCCCCACCATTTGCAATCCACAGCACCACACACACATCGCGAAATGGTGGGTATCAGACAACGCAGACGACTTGGGGCGCGGATTTGGCTGCTCATCCAGTTTGTCTGCTCGGGTGGGTTGTATGTTCGATGGCTCGGGGATATTGTTCGTGTAGTCGCCTCGTGCTGTTGTCAGCAATATTGCATCGGCCTTCGTGCTCGCCACTCTCGCGAGATAACTTTCATTGACTATATCCCAACTTTCGCCGGCAGCTGAGTGATCCCGTATATATCTTGACGATCATCGATCAGCCCACGAGGGTTCGTCGCTCGGGGTTTGGCTCACGGCGTCACGGACGTCCGATCGATCCTGTTCCTGTCCTGCAGCTCCTCCGGCAGGAGCACGACGGAAGCTTAGTTTCAGAGCAAGTGTCATGACACCGCTGGCATTTGCATTCCCATGAGCGAATGTCGCATTGATCGCTGGTTCGCTTGAATCAAGATTGCGTGTCGCTTGGCACCCTTTCAGTCCCATCGGTCCCTCCAAGCGCCGATGCTGATGTTGATGCAAATCGCCGGTTTGTCCAGTTCCGCGCTTATGACCGAAGCCTCGAACTTTGTTGTTCGTGCTCGCCTCGTTTCTGCCGACGGCCAGGAAGACAGGAGCTTTGTTGTTCCACCCTCACGACTCAAAGAGGCTGTTCCAGTACCGTTCGGACCACTCCGAACATTCCGACCACCTTCATCAGTGCCGGACAATCCCAACCCGGCGATCGCCTTGGCCAACTCGACTCACATCCAGCACACAGATGGCGTCAATCGAGCCGACACCATTGCGCCATACAACGGCGTCAAGCAAGGCGATGTAGAATCGCCGCCTGGATCGTCGATTTTTTTTTTTTGTTACTATAGTCAGCTTTATTCAAGAAGACAAGCCATCAGGTCCAACAGGTTGGTACCCCGGCACGTTGAGTACACAGGCAAGCCTATTTACTCCTGTTGCAGCCTAGTGCTGCCTCAGCTGCCCACAAGGTCTGAGACCAAGCGGGTGAACACATTTTCAAGCAGTTCCCACAAGGGAGCAGCAGGATCGAGGGGAGGTCGGGGTGGTGGAGTGGCAGGTGCTGGCACTATACTACGCTGTGATTTTTTTTTTTTTTGTTACTATAGTCAACTTTATTCAAGAAGACAAGCCATCAGGTCCAACAGGTTGGTACCCCGGCACGTTGAGTACACAGGCAAGCCTATTTACTCCTGTTGCAGCCTAGTGCTGCCTCAGCTGCCCACAAGGTCTGAGACCAAGCGGGTGAACACATTTTCAAGCAGTTCCCACAAGGGAACAGCAGGATCGAGGGGAGGTCGGGGTGGTGGAATGACAAGTGCTGACACTATACTACGCTGTGATGAGGGTGCAGGGAGAGACTGCAAGGGCGGGACTACACTGGGTGTGGGAGTGGGTGGTGGTGCTGGGTGTGCACCTAGTGCGAATGCTCGGAAGGCAGTGCGGGGAGCGGGTACATGAGCAGCAAGTGATCCAAGTGCGGGAGGGGTGCGACTGCGAGGGGGAGTGCGATCGAAACTGAGCAGGTCCAGCAGCTTGTCCACTGGTCCCACTCCGGCTATACCACTTTCCACCCAAGTCGGGTGGGCCGTCTTGAGGGCTGCGACCTTGCGGACCAGGACTTGATGCGGATCCACACACTGCTGTGCGTGGGTCCTGGTCAAGTCGATTTTTTTTTTTTTTGTTACTATAGTCAACTTTATTCAAGAAGACAAGCCATCAGGTCCAACAGGTTGGTACCCCGGCACGTTGAGTACACAGGCAAGCCTATTTACTCCTGTTGCAGCCTAGTGCTGCCTCAGCTGCCCACAAGGTCTGAGACCAAGCGGGTGAACACATTTTCGAGCAGTTCCCACAAGGGAACAGCAGGATCGAGGGGGGGTCGGGGTGGAGGAATGACAAGTGCTGACACTATACTACGCTGTGATGAGGGTGCAGGGAGAGACTGCAAGGGTGGGACTACACTGGGTGTGGGAGTGGGTGGTGGTGCTGGGTGTGCACCAAGTGCGAATGCTCGGAAGGCAGTGCGGGGAGCGGGTACATGAGCAGCAAGTGATCCAAGTGCGGGAGGGGTGCGACTGCGAGGGGGAGTGCGATCGAAACTGAGCAGGTCCAGCAGCTTGTCCACTGGTCCCACTCCGGCTATACCACTTTCCACCCAAGTCGGGTGGGCCGTCTTGAGGGCTGCGACCTTGCGGACCAGGACTTGATGCGGATCCACACACTGCTGTGCGTGGGTCCTGGTCAAGTCGATCCCGGATCCGTGTCGAGCCAGGTTCTTGCACTTGCGGTAGCCAAATCTGAAGTGGCCTGGGAGAGCACCGAGTCGCCATCGGACCATGAACATGAGCATGATCATGGATCCTTGGTACCCGCGAGCCTCCCAGAGTCCCGACATCTTGGTCGACGGGGTGCAGGCGGCGGTGAGCTGCTTGGAGCGGTCGAAGCCGTTCTTCATGTGGTCCTCGAAGATGAGGGTCTTGATCGGGACGGGCTGGGGTCGGGGCGGTCCGGGCGGCGGCGGCTGGTGTCGGGTCTTGCCTCGGTAGATCTCCGTGGCCGTGAGGGAGTGGTCGGCCTCTTGTCGGCGGACCACCATGGCCCAGTGCGGATCGGCTCGGACTCCTTGGCCGAGGAACTGGTCGGGGTGGTAGGGCGCAATGATCTTGTTGCGCAGGATCATCGACAGCATCTTGTCGCCGTCAGAGACTTGGTCGTCCCAGCGGGCCCAGTTCTGCAGGGCCAGCATCTTGACACGGACCGACATCTTGGGAAGGCCGCAGTTGAGGTGCATGGCACCGACGGGAGTGCCGGGGCCGACGCGGAACATGGTGCGGAGGGCCGTCATCTGGGCGTCGTCGAGGCGGTCGCGCAGAGCTGGGTCGGGGATGTCCATGGCCATCCCGTATTCGAGGGTCGGCCGCACAAAGGTCTTGTAGACCTGGGTGATGGTCTTGGCCGAGACCTTGCCGAGGGTGATGCCGAGTCCAACCACGGTGTCGGTGACCATGTGGACCTTGCGGAGGAGCTTGTCGAACTGGAGGTCCGGGCGGAATCCGTCAATGTCGACCATGACACCGAGGTAGCGGAACTGGAGGACCTTGGGCAGCTCGGTGCCGTACAGCTTGGCGGGATGGAGCTGGTCGACGTTGCAGGCCGAGTACAGCACCTCGCACTTGGGAGGCGAGAAGCGGTACCGGTTGTCGATGCTGTGGCGTTCGCAGATATCCAGCATGGCCTGGGTGCGGCCAGCCGGACAGATGAGGACACCGTCATCGGCAAACCAGAGCGAGTTGACCCGGAGACGGTGGTGGCGACTCGAGGCAAGCACAAGTCCGTCCTCGGCTCGGAGCAGTCCAGGCAGGTCGTCAATGTGGGCACTGAACAGAAGGGGACTCAGGACCGAGCCTTGGATGAGACCCTTCTGCAGCCACACAGGCTGCGACGTGCGGCCCTTGCTGGCGACGCGGACAAGAGTGCGGTCGAACATGGCCCTGAGGACCCCGACGGCGACCGGACCAGCACCTCGGGTGGCGATCTTGTCCCAGAGGCGCTCCCGCCAGACAGTGTCGTAGGCGGCCTTGATGTCGAGGAAGACCAGGCTGTACTCGTCGTCGCGGATCTTGTTCATGCGGACAAGAGCGTCGAGCGAGTACACCTGGTCGAGGGTGCCTCGGTCCGGGCGGAAGCCTCCCTGGGCAATGTCCATGATGCCGATCTCGCGGGTGAGGAACGGCAGCAGGACTCGCTCGGCGATCTTGCGGAGGACCTGGGTCAACCCGATGGGCCGGTACATGGCCGGATCGAGGATCGAACCCTTGTTCTTGTAGACCGGGTGGATCAGGACAGTGTTCCACTCGGTCGGGACGACGGAGGCCTTGAGGGCGGCCAGCAGGATGGCCCGGAGCCAGGGAGCGACCACGGGAGCGACAGGGTGCAGCATCTCGGCCTTGATCTTGTCCGGGCCGGAAGACTTGCGCTTGGGGGACTTGACGATGGCATCGGCCACCTCGTCCGACGACAATCGGGGAATGGAGCGGTCCTCGGGGAGCAGGCGCGGAACAGTGTCCAGGGGTCTTGGGCCGACGGTCCGGTCAAAGGCGGCACCGGGGGTGTCCTGGGAGTGCGAGGAGACCTTGCCGTAGTGGACCACAAGTCGCTCGAGGGCCTCGTCCGAGTTGTCAAAGTGGAAGGCGTCGTCGAGCTCCTTGCGCTTCTTCATGGCGGCCAGGGACTTGGCGACCTCGGAAGCGTTGAGGGAGTGCAGCTTGTTCATGGCCAGGGTCTCGGCTGCTCGGCGGGACTGGACGATGAGGTTCTTTTCTTGTTTGCGGACAGCGCGGAGTTCGGCGCGCTTGTCCTCGGCGACGCGGAGGGAGAGCCCGGGCAACTTGAGCTGGTAGATGAGATCGCGGCGCCTCTCGCGAAGCTGCCGCATCTCGGGGATCAGGGCCGGGTCCTTCCAGACGGTCTTGATGGAAGCCTTGCCGATGGTGGAGTCGGCAGCGGTGGTGATCAGGGCGATCATGATGGACCAGGCGCGGTCGATGCAGTCCTGGGCCGCACTCTCCGAGATCGGAATGACCGATCCCCTTGAGATTGGCCGGAGTGCAGCCTGGATGCGCTGCAGACCGCGTTCGCGCTCGTCCAGCAGCGCCAAGAGGTACTGGGCGCGGACGGCAGGATCCTCGAGCTGGGCGATCTTCCACTGCCATTGGTCGACCTTTGGGTAGTACTTTGGCTGTACCCGCAGAGTCGCCCAGATGGGGAAGTGGTCGGACTGGCCACGGAAGGCACCGGCAGTGTCGACCTGCAGCAGCGGGTCGTTGTTGGCCTGGCGATGCGACACAAAGATGTAGTCGATCGTTGTCCAGCTGGGACCCCGCTGCCGGGTGTGGGTCGGGATCACAGCTGGAGGCACAACGCGGAGACCGGCGCGGGAGACAGTGTCCTCGAGGATCTTCTCCCTGCCACGGAGCGGCGTGGGCAGTCCGCTCAGGGCACTGAGGTGGGCATTGAAGTCACCCACCACAATGACCTGGGCGTCGGGGAGGGCGGCCTTGGTGTGGATCGACTGGAGGGCCTCGCGGTAGTCGTCCAGCTTGAGGCTCGGGGACAGGTAGAAGTTGCCGATGTGGATGACGTGTTTGTATGTCACCCACATGGCGTCGCCCTTGTCGCTGACTTCAATGTTGGTGAAGTCGTGCGGGTCGATCCTGGCCGGGTTGTAGAGGATGGCGATGCCTCTACCGGCGCGGCAACGGGGACCAGGGACCTTGACGGCATAGCCACAGAGAGGGCTGCGGGGTTCGAGGTCGGCGAGGGTTTCTTGGACACCGACAAAGTCGATGTCGTTGGTGTCGATGAGGTTCTTGAGTTCAACGTCGTTGACGTTGATGCCACAGACATTGAAGGAAGCGACGGTCAGGGATGTCTGGGCCCTGCCGCCTCCCTGCGAGGGGTGTGGATTCATTGGAGTCGTGCAGCGCTGCTGCTGGCCCGGGGGCCCTCTCCTTCAGAGTCAGTGTCCATGACGGACAGCGGGACTCTGTAGGCGGGGTGAGGCTTGCTGGGCTTTGACGAGGCACCAGCGGCGGGGGCAGCAGCAGCAGCGACAGCAACGACAACGGCAGGGGCAGCGGTAGCGGCAGCGGCAGAGGCAGACGACGAGGCAGCGGCAGCGGCAGAACCAGGGACCTTGGGGACGGCGGTGATGTCCGCCCGCTTGACCTCCTTGCCGGATAGGGCCTTCTTGAGGAGCGAGTCGTACTCGTCGCGGTACTCCTCGGGGATGCGCATCTGGATGCAGCGGCGGACAGGGGCGGTCTTGGCCTTGGCTGCCTGGCGGAGGGACTTTGCCATAAAGTTCTTGATGGCATCGGATCGGGACAGGGCCAGTCCATGGTGCTTGAGACCATGGATGACGTCGTAGGCCGGTACGACCCTGACCCTGCCATGTGTGGACGACAGCGACTCCAGACGGGCACCAAGGTCGGCCTTGTTGGATTTGTCGCGGACAAGGACCTCCATGACCGTGGCCTCAGGGAAGTTGATCTCGGCCAACTCCCTGGTGTCGATGCCGCATCGCTTGAGGTTGCGGCGGACACTGCCGAGGTCGCCACAGCGGATGCCCTCGACGTACAGCCAGTCCATGTTGGTGACGGCCTCCCTGAACTTGTCGTTCCGGAGCTCAGAGTTGGCGACCGTCCCGGGGACAAGGACTGGCTGGCGGTGCTGGTTGGGCTGGATCGGCTTGGAGGAGCCTGGCATTCGGCCGGTGGTCAGCATCCTCTTCCATTCGTCGAGCTGGCTGGCCTCGGACATGCGGCCGACACGGCTCTCGGCCTCCCGAACGTTCTTCAAGAGAGCGGCCTTGTACGAGGGAGACGGGGCGGAAACAGGGGCAGAGCCAGGGAGGGAGCCGGAGGACTGGGTCTTGGAACCGGGGGACTGGGTCTTGGGGGTGGCAGTCTTGTTGGCAACAGACTTGCGGAGCTGCTCCGTGGCACGGCTGATTGCCACATTGGACTTGGCGATCTTCTGGACCATGGCCTTGGTGGCAGCATCCATGTTGTCGGCCACGAGTGCCTCGAACAGGATGGACTGCACCCGGTCAGCCTCTCGCTTGAGGATAGCGAGGGCCTCCTCGGGTTTCATCGCAGGGACGGGAGCCTGGGACGGAGGAGGGGTCTTGGCCTTGACGACGGGTCGGGGCGGAAGGACGGGCCTGGCCTTGGGGACAGGGGACGCAGTGCCAACAGCATCAACAGCTCGACGAGCTGGATCGACGGGGTCAGCAGTGGAAGCAGGGGCTGCTCGAGGGGCGCCTTCAGAGGCACCACGGGGGACGGCGCGCTGCTTGTCCATGGTCTTGAGGCCGCACTTGGTGTGGAAGTTCTCCTTGAACTTGTCCGAGAACGCATCCACAAACAGCTTGCGGGACTCCTTGGTGGTGCGGCTCATGTGGGCCCAGAACTGGAAGGCCGACATCTGGCCGGGGCAGGGTCCGTCCTCGAGGGCCTGGGGACACTTGAGCTGGAGCTCGTCCTTGCCGTGCTTGACGACGATCCAGGGATCGGCCGAGGCGAGCTTGCACTTGCGGCACAGGACAGTGCACTGCAGCTTGGCGGTCACGGCCATCCACAGCTGGTTGTTCATCTTGGTGACGTCGATGATCTGGGTTGCAGCCTTCTGATCATCGACGTCGGACGAGGCGTGCCACTTGCGCCAGAACTCGTCGCGCCAAGGAACCGAGACGACGTCGGCACTGGGCTGGACAACAATGTCCATGGCACAGTGGTCTTGGTGGGGAGCGGCGGAGGAGGACACGGGAGCCAGGGACTCGGCAGGGTGGTCTTGGTCGGCACAGGAGGACGAGGGCTCAGCGTCAGGCTCTTGGTCCGGGCTGAGGTCTTCTTCGACATTGATGTCCTCCAGTTCATCAATGTCGACGGCGGCACGGGCGGCAGCGCGGTCCAAGGGCGGGAACGAAAAGTCGGGTTCGGCCGGGAACCTGAACTCGGGCGGGGCCGGGAGCCTGGACTCGGGCACGGACACGGACGGGAACTCGGACTCGGGGAGACGCTCGTCATGCTCCGGCCTGGGGAGCATGGTCATTGCGTCGGGCAAGGACAGGCGACGCTTGGCGGGGGAGGAAGGGGTGGCCACGGGTCGCTCCTTGCGCTTGAAGATCAAGCTGCCGACAGCGATTGTAGGAGATGGTATCTCCGACGCTGTGCTGCGCGTACTGCGCGTACTGCGCGGCGCAGTGGGTCGTGACCTGTGCTGCGCTTTGCGTTTTCACGCACCGCAGGCAGGCCACCGCAGGGTATACCTGCGGGTTGCCCCCGTTCCCCCCGTTTGTCTGGAGTTCGGTTTTATCGTGAATAAACGTAAGTGCTCCCCGAGCTCACCCGTCCGCTAGAGTAGCCTAGCACCGCCCTGTTCTGCCCCGTCCTGTCTTGTCTTGTACCCCCTCCCTCCCCGTCTTGCCCCAACGTCCCAGTAGTGGACGTTACATGGTAGCATCGGAAATCCTCGTCTTGTTTTCGTCCTGTTTGTCCTCTTTCTAGATCCTCAAGCTGGATCCCGCCTCTCTTGCCGACCGACTCTCCTCTCTGTCCCTGGAGCCTGCCCCTGCCATGAGCAACCCCCGCCCACTTCCGGAAGCCTTCCTCAAGACCTTCCGTGCCCCAGTGTTTACTGGGAAGAGCCGCTCCTCCTCGGTGGAGGACTGGCTGCAGCAACTCGAGGACTACCTCGATGCTGCCCAAGTCGCCCCCACCCACCACATCGTCGCCGCCAAGCTCTGCTTAAAGGACCAGGCGTACCGTTGGTACCGCCGCCAAGGGTTCGACGAGCAGAGCGAAGGTGTGTTTGACGACTTCAAGGACCGCCTCCGTCGCCGCTTCGGCAGCCCCAATGCTGAACTCATTGCCCGTGACAAGCTATACTCTCTCGTGCAGCGTGGTTCTGTGACCCGCTACATCGAGGAGTTTGAAGACCTCTCCTCCCAGATTGAGGAGCTGGGCTCTGCTGATGCGATGTACCTCTTCCAGAAGGGCCTCAAGCCCAAGATCAGAGAGTACATCGCCAGCAACCCTGATGCCCGCAAGTCCCTGGACGTGATGATGGACGTTGCCGAGAACCTCGACAACGTCCAGTACCATGGCCGCCAGTTCTACCCGCAGCTGGCAGGCGGCCATCGGTCTCATCACGTCCCAGCCCGTCCGCCTCGCCCGGCCCCGCCCGCAAGACCCATGCCTGAGCCCATGGACGTTGACGTCAACGCCATGGAGGCTCGTGGCCCTCCCCGCTCCCGGTTCCAGCAAGCTGCCACTGTCTCCCCCAAGGACAGACAGAAGCAGGAGGACCTCCGCCATGGTTCCTGCTTCTTCTGTCACCGACCGGGACACCAGGCCAAGGAGTGCCCCATGAAGTCGGGAAACGGCCGACCCTACTAGGTGGCTCTGGAGCCCTAGTAGGAGACCAACGCCGTGGATTGCTCAATGCAGTCCACGCGTCTCCAGAGGAAGTTCACCTCGCCCCCTCCCCCGAAGGAGAAACAAACCAAGTGTTGTGCGTCGTGCGAGAGGTGCATGGTGGCGCAAGCCGCCTGCCTCTCCACGAACGTGAAGAGAAAACCAAAATTGAAAACCAAAACAAAAAAGAAAATCAAGAACCCTTGAGGGACAGGACCGCCTGTGCCCTCACCCCTGTCAAGTCGTGTGTGTCGGATGCTTCCGACATGTGTCCGCAAGCCGTGGACGTCGTGTGCAATGGCGTGCTGACGCCGCAGGCCCCCGCAATGGCCGAACCCTATCCAAAATGTCCGAGTGGCCGTGATGAAGCCAACCAAGACCAAGTGTCGCCCGTTCCCCCAAGTCAAGTCATGGTGCAGGAGGCTGTGCAGGAGGACCATGAAGAGTCCCTGCTGTACCTCCCTGCCACCGTCCAAGGTCACACCGTCCGAATGATGGTGGACTCTGGAGCAAGCTGCAACTTTGTCAGCAGACGCTTGCTCCAGGAGCTCAACATACATGCAACCAAGAAGAAGTCGCCGATGAGTGTGGCGCTTGCAGACGATCGTGTGCAGCAGTGCACACACCAAGTGGTCCTGCGAGTGGCCCTCCATCCCAAGTACCATCCTGTCCTGTTGTTCCAAGTGATCGACACCAAGTTCGATGCCATCCTCGGCATGAGCTGGCTTGCTCGTGCCGAGCCGACTCCAGTCGTCGACTGGAAAGGCCGCACTGTCCGTGTTGGCCCTGACATTGTCCTGCAGGGCATGGCCTCACCCAACATGCCACCTCTCCTCTCAGCCATGCAATTCAAGAGGCTGATCAAGAAGGACACGTCGTTCCTCTGTGTCGTGCGTGAGGTCGACGACACCGACCAAGCCGGTCCCGGTCCCCCGCCTGTGGTGACCAAGCTGCTCGACGAGTACAAGGACGTATTCCCCGACCAGTTGCCACAATGCCTGCCACCCCAACGCACCGTCGATCATCGCATCGACATCGAACCAGGCTCGTCGCCTCCGTCAAGACCGACGTACCAACTGTCGCTGACGGAGATGGACGAACTCAAGCGCCAGTTGGATGACCTCCTCGCCCATGGGTTCATCCGCCCGAGCCAGTCACCGTATGGTGCACCAGTGCTCTTTGTCAAGAAGAAAGAAGGTGATCTCAGGATGTGCGTCGACTATCGCGCACTAAACAAACAGACCATCAAGAACACCTACCCGTTGCCCAGGATCGACGAGTTGATGGATCGTCTGAGTGGAGCAAAGGTCTTTAGCAAGATAGACCTCCGCTCAGGCTACCATCAGATCCGCATCCACGAGGATGATGTCCACAAGACCGCCTTCAGGACTCGCTACGGACTGTACGAGTTCCTAGTGCTGCCGTTCGGATTGACGAACGCACCTGCCACGTTCATGCAGCTGATGAACGATGTGTTCCGCCAAGAGCTCGACAACTCTGTCATCGTGTACCTGGATGATATCCTTGTGTACAGCAAGGATGAAGCGACCCATGAAGGTCATGTCGCCCGCGTGCTGGCCAAGCTACGCGAGCACAAGTTGTATGCCAAACTGTCCAAGTGTGAGTTCTTCAAGAATCAAGTCCCGTTCCTGGGACACGTTGTCTCAGGAAGAGGAATCGAAGTCGACCCCGCCAAGGTCAAGTCTGTGGTCGAGTGGCCGCCGCTCGCATGCGTCTCTGACGTGCAGTCGTTTCTCGGTCTCGTCAACTACTACCGCCGATTCATCCCCGATCTGGCGCGCACTGCCGGTCCACTCACAGACCTACTCCGCAAAGAGTGCCCCTTCGTGTGGGACCACCCACAACGCCAAGCGTTCGAGACCCTCAAGCACGCCTTGACGAACGCTCCTGTCCTCGCTGTGTTCGACCCGAACACGGATGTCTCCGTGCACACCGACGCCTCCGACTTTGCGGTGGGAGCTGTTTTGATGCAGGAGGGAAGGCCCGTTGCCTTCGAGTCGCGCAAACTGTCCCAACACGAGATCAACTATCCCGTGCACGAGAAGGAGCAGCTTGCGATCATCTACGCGCTGCAGAAGTTCCGAGTGTACCTCCACGGTACCGCCAAGCCCTTCAAGATTGTGACGGACCACCAGTCACTGCGTTACCTCGACACCAAGAAGAACCTGAGCCGACGCCAAGCGCGATGGATGGAGTTCCTCGCCGAGTACAACTACGAGGTTGTATACCAGAAAGGCAAACTCAATGTGGTGCCTGACGCACTGTCCCGACGCCCCGACTACCAATTGGCGTCACTGTACGAGTCGACTGTCAGTGTCGACAACACGATGCTGGATGTTGTCCGAGACAACATCGCCAACGACAAACAGTTCGGAGAACTGTTCCGAAAGGTGTCTAAGCTCCCCAAGGACGACGAATCATCCGAGTACACAGTGCGTGATGGCCTGCTCCTCCTGAAGAAGGACAGCCGTGTCTGTGTGCCGGACATTCCGTCGTTGAAGACCAAGTTGCTCCAAGAGGTCCACGACTCGCCCCTCGCTGGACACTTTGGAGTCGAGAAGACATACGACCGACTGGCCAAAGTCGCATACTGGCCTGGAATGAAGCGCACCGTCGAGAAGTACATCGAGTCCTGCCATACCTGCAAGATGGTCAAGTCACGCACGACCCGAGAGCAAGGATTGCTGCAACCCCTGCCTGTTCCCGACCGCCCCTGGACCAGCATGTCCATGGATCTCATCACGCATCTACCGACGACCAAGTTGGACCACGATGCAATCGCTGTCTTTGTCGACAGGTTCAGCAAGATGGCACACTTTGTGCCGTGCCAGACGACATGCTCCGCGCCTGACCTTGCACTGCTGTTCTTCAAGCATGTGTTCAAGCACCACGGCCTCCCAAAGTCCATCGTCAGTGATCGAGACCCCCGATTCACCTCCTTGTTTTGGACAAGTCTGTTCGACCATCTCGGCACCAAGCTGAACATGTCAACCTCGCACCACCAACAAACGGATGGACAGTCCGAGCGGACGATCCGCACCCTCGAGCAATACCTGAGGACATACGCCTCGACCAGCCAAGACGACTGGGACATACAGCTGAGTCATGCAGAGTTTGCATACAACACCGCCAAGTCGAGCACAACTGGCTTGAGCCCCTTTGAGGCGCTCTACGGATTCCAGCCTGATGTTCCCACCTCCTTGACACTGACCGAGTCCACGGCTGGATTGCCTCCCAAACCAAGTGCCTTTGTCAAAGATCATCAAGTCCGACACAAGATGATCGCCGACGCGCTCACGGATGCGCAACAAGTGATGGCGAAGTACTACGACCGCCGACACCAGGATGTCTCCTTTGAAGTTGGAGACCTTGTCTACCTGGACGCCGACAACATCAAGGTCCCCGAAGCCCAGTCAAAGAAGTTGTTGCCCAAGTACCGAGGACCGTTCAAGATAGCGGCCCGACCCAGTCCCCTCAACTACCTGTTGGACTTGCCACCTGGAAGCAAGCTCCATCCTGTCTTCCATGTGTCCAAGCTGCGTCGCCACACGACCCGCAGTCCAGCACAGTTCCCCGACGCCGACGAAGGTGTCCCGGACGACGCACCACTGGAAGACGACCTCGGACAATACTATACTCAAGAATATGAAGTCGAAAGGATCGTGAGGCACAAGAAAGTGGCTGATGGGTCACTTCGGTTTTATGTCAAGTGGGTTGGTTACCCACACTCGGGCAACACATGGCAAACACTGGAGGACTTGTCCCATGCACCCGAGGAGCTGAGTAAATACGGTAAACACCTCGAGGAGCCCCAAATAAAGAGCACACGCAGGGCTCCTCGCAGGAAGCCTTCTTAAGTGTGGGAGTGTAGGAGATGGTATCTCCGACGCTGTGCTGCGCGTACTGCGCGTACTGCGCGGCGCAGTGGGTCGTGACCTGTGCTGCGCTTTGCGTTTTCACGCACCGCAGGCAGGCCACCGCAGGGTATACCTGCGGGTTGCCCCCGTTCCCCCCGTTTGTCTGGAGTTCGGTTTTATCGTGAATAAACGTAAGTGCTCCCCGAGCTCACCCGTCCGCTAGAGTAGCCTAGCACCGCCCTGTTCTGCCCCGTCCTGTCTTGTCTTGTACCCCCTCCCTCCCCGTCTTGCCCCAACGTCCCAGTAGTGGACGTTACAGCGATGGTCGAGGCCGGGAGAAGGGACTGCTGGGGTCTGTCCTTGGACATCGCTCAGCAGTGGGGAAGGGGACAGGGAGTGTGGGAGCGAGGGCGGGGAACTGGAGGGGCAGAGCTGGAACAAACACAGAGGTGAAAGCAGTGTGGTGCAGGCCACACGGTGCAGCAAGAGCAATACAGGTGCAGCAGGAGCAGGACAGGTGCAGCAAGAGCAGGACAGGTGCAGCAAGAGCAGGACAGGTGCAGCAAGAGCAGGACAGGTGCAGCAGGAGCAGGATAGGTGCGGCAGGAGCAGAGAACTCGATGTGCGATGAACCTGTGTTTCACGATCCGATCCCGCGTTGGCGATCCGAAACTCGCATTGGCGATGTCAGTCAAGCTGGTCTTCCTCGCTGCCCTATTTATCGTTTCCCAGTCTGCATCGCCGCCAGCGTCAACGATCGTGGGAATCGCCCCAACCAGACTCATCTGCCATCGTGATCGACCATCGTGATCGACGTCACAGTCTGCGCACCGATATCGCACGAATCAGCATCGACGATGACCAATACCCTCCCCATCCATGGCCAAACATTACGCATCCACGATGCATGGATGATGCAATTCACATCCCATGACACCCCAGACGCAGCTTTCCCACGGCAGATACGCCCTCGGATACCCCAATCCGAGTCGGTTTGGGGGAGATACGAACCCGATGATCGGAGTGTGAGGTCGGAATGGCATGTGGGATGCCCCATCAGACTCATCATCCATGAGACAAGTGCATGGAGATGCCATGATCCATCGCCGAGTCTCAACCCTGGCGAAGACCATTGGTTCATCCACCGTTCATGACAAGTCGATTGCCAATGCACCAGTCATGCATGCGTCATCGTGGATGCACTGTCTGCCCCAAAGCATGGAGTTCCCACGATCCCAAGGTCGAGACTACTCCTCAGAGCACCTTGCGTTGACTAGTCATAGAGTCAGTATGATATGCCATTGTGTCCATCCTCTGGCATACCACTACCCCAACCAATGATGGCAGGGTAAGGTGGCATTATCTCGAAGGCCGATTGCGTCATGCATCGGACTCTGGAAGGCATCAGACGCCGTTTTTTTTTTTTTGTTACTATAGTCAACTTTATTCAAGAAGACAAGCCATCAGGTCCAACAGGTTGGTACCCCGGCACGTTGAGTACACAGGCAAGCCTATTTACTCCTGTTGCAGCCTAGTGCTGCCTCAGCTGCCCACAAGGTCTGAGACCAAGCGGGTGAACACATTTTCGAGCAGTTCCCACAAGGGAACAGCAGGATCGAGGGGGGGTCGGGGTGGAGGAATGACAAGTGCTGACACTATACTACGCTGTGATGAGGGTGCAGGGAGAGACTGCAAGGGTGGGACTACACTGGGTGTGGGAGTGGGTGGTGGTGCTGGGTGTGCACCAAGTGCGAATGCTCGGAAGGCAGTGCGGGGAGCGGGTACATGAGCAGCAAGTGATCCAAGTGCGGGAGGGGTGCGACTGCGAGGGGGAGTGCGATCGAAACTGAGCAGGTCCAGCAGCTTGTCCACTGGTCCCACTCCGGCTATACCACTTTCCACCCAAGTCGGGTGGGCCGTCTTGAGGGCTGCGACCTTGCGGACCAGGACTTGATGCGGATCCACACACTGCTGTGCGTGGGTCCTGGTCAAGTCGATCCCGGATCCGTGTCGAGCCAGGTTCTTGCACTTGCGGTAGCCAAATCTGAAGTGGCCTGGGAGAGCACCGAGTCGCCATCGGACCATGAACATGAGCATGATCATGGATCCTTGGTGTAGGAGATGGTATCTCCGACGCTGTGCTGCGCGTACTGCGCGTACTGCGCGGCGCAGTGGGTCGTGACCTGTGCTGCGCTTTGCGTTTTCACGCACCGCAGGCAGGCCACCGCAGGGTATACCTGCGGGTTGCCCCCGTTCCCCCCGTTTGTCTGGAGTTCGGTTTTATCGTGAATAAACGTAAGTGCTCCCCGAGCTCACCCGTCCGCTAGAGTAGCCTAGCACCGCCCTGTTCTGCCCCGTCCTGTCTTGTCTTGTACCCCCTCCCTCCCCGTCTTGCCCCAACGTCCCAGTAGTGGACGTTACATGGTAGCATCGGAAATCCTCGTCTTGTTTTCGTCCTGTTTGTCCTCTTTCTAGATCCTCAAGCTGGATCCCGCCTCTCTTGCCGACCGACTCTCCTCTCTGTCCCTGGAGCCTGCCCCTGCCATGAGCAACCCCCGCCCACTTCCGGAAGCCTTCCTCAAGACCTTCCGTGCCCCAGTGTTTACTGGGAAGAGCCGCTCCTCCTCGGTGGAGGACTGGCTGCAGCAACTCGAGGACTACCTCGATGCTGCCCAAGTCGCCCCCACCCACCACATCGTCGCCGCCAAGCTCTGCTTAAAGGACCAGGCGTACCGTTGGTACCGCCGCCAAGGGTTCGACGAGCAGAGCGAAGGTGTGTTTGACGACTTCAAGGACCGCCTCCGTCGCCGCTTCGGCAGCCCCAATGCTGAACTCATTGCCCGTGACAAGCTATACTCTCTCGTGCAGCGTGGTTCTGTGACCCGCTACATCGAGGAGTTTGAAGACCTCTCCTCCCAGATTGAGGAGCTGGGCTCTGCTGATGCGATGTACCTCTTCCAGAAGGGCCTCAAGCCCAAGATCAGAGAGTACATCGCCAGCAACCCTGATGCCCGCAAGTCCCTGGACGTGATGATGGACGTTGCCGAGAACCTCGACAACGTCCAGTACCATGGCCGCCAGTTCTACCCGCAGCTGGCAGGCGGCCATCGGTCTCATCACGTCCCAGCCCGTCCGCCTCGCCCGGCCCCGCCCGCAAGACCCATGCCTGAGCCCATGGACGTTGACGTCAACGCCATGGAGGCTCGTGGCCCTCCCCGCTCCCGGTTCCAGCAAGCTGCCACTGTCTCCCCCAAGGACAGACAGAAGCAGGAGGACCTCCGCCATGGTTCCTGCTTCTTCTGTCACCGACCGGGACACCAGGCCAAGGAGTGCCCCATGAAGTCGGGAAACGGCCGACCCTACTAGGTGGCTCTGGAGCCCTAGTAGGAGACCAACGCCGTGGATTGCTCAATGCAGTCCACGCGTCTCCAGAGGAAGTTCACCTCGCCCCCTCCCCCGAAGGAGAAACAAACCAAGTGTTGTGCGTCGTGCGAGAGGTGCATGGTGGCGCAAGCCGCCTGCCTCTCCACGAACGTGAAGAGAAAACCAAAATTGAAAACCAAAACAAAAAAGAAAATCAAGAACCCTTGAGGGACAGGACCGCCTGTGCCCTCACCCCTGTCAAGTCGTGTGTGTCGGATGCTTCCGACATGTGTCCGCAAGCCGTGGACGTCGTGTGCAATGGCGTGCTGACGCCGCAGGCCCCCGCAATGGCCGAACCCTATCCAAAATGTCCGAGTGGCCGTGATGAAGCCAACCAAGACCAAGTGTCGCCCGTTCCCCCAAGTCAAGTCATGGTGCAGGAGGCTGTGCAGGAGGACCATGAAGAGTCCCTGCTGTACCTCCCTGCCACCGTCCAAGGTCACACCGTCCGAATGATGGTGGACTCTGGAGCAAGCTGCAACTTTGTCAGCAGACGCTTGCTCCAGGAGCTCAACATACATGCAACCAAGAAGAAGTCGCCGATGAGTGTGGCGCTTGCAGACGATCGTGTGCAGCAGTGCACACACCAAGTGGTCCTGCGAGTGGCCCTCCATCCCAAGTACCATCCTGTCCTGTTGTTCCAAGTGATCGACACCAAGTTCGATGCCATCCTCGGCATGAGCTGGCTTGCTCGTGCCGAGCCGACTCCAGTCGTCGACTGGAAAGGCCGCACTGTCCGTGTTGGCCCTGACATTGTCCTGCAGGGCATGGCCTCACCCAACATGCCACCTCTCCTCTCAGCCATGCAATTCAAGAGGCTGATCAAGAAGGACACGTCGTTCCTCTGTGTCGTGCGTGAGGTCGACGACACCGACCAAGCCGGTCCCGGTCCCCCGCCTGTGGTGACCAAGCTGCTCGACGAGTACAAGGACGTATTCCCCGACCAGTTGCCACAATGCCTGCCACCCCAACGCACCGTCGATCATCGCATCGACATCGAACCAGGCTCGTCGCCTCCGTCAAGACCGACGTACCAACTGTCGCTGACGGAGATGGACGAACTCAAGCGCCAGTTGGATGACCTCCTCGCCCATGGGTTCATCCGCCCGAGCCAGTCACCGTATGGTGCACCAGTGCTCTTTGTCAAGAAGAAAGAAGGTGATCTCAGGATGTGCGTCGACTATCGCGCACTAAACAAACAGACCATCAAGAACACCTACCCGTTGCCCAGGATCGACGAGTTGATGGATCGTCTGAGTGGAGCAAAGGTCTTTAGCAAGATAGACCTCCGCTCAGGCTACCATCAGATCCGCATCCACGAGGATGATGTCCACAAGACCGCCTTCAGGACTCGCTACGGACTGTACGAGTTCCTAGTGCTGCCGTTCGGATTGACGAACGCACCTGCCACGTTCATGCAGCTGATGAACGATGTGTTCCGCCAAGAGCTCGACAACTCTGTCATCGTGTACCTGGATGATATCCTTGTGTACAGCAAGGATGAAGCGACCCATGAAGGTCATGTCGCCCGCGTGCTGGCCAAGCTACGCGAGCACAAGTTGTATGCCAAACTGTCCAAGTGTGAGTTCTTCAAGAATCAAGTCCCGTTCCTGGGACACGTTGTCTCAGGAAGAGGAATCGAAGTCGACCCCGCCAAGGTCAAGTCTGTGGTCGAGTGGCCGCCGCTCGCATGCGTCTCTGACGTGCAGTCGTTTCTCGGTCTCGTCAACTACTACCGCCGATTCATCCCCGATCTGGCGCGCACTGCCGGTCCACTCACAGACCTACTCCGCAAAGAGTGCCCCTTCGTGTGGGACCACCCACAACGCCAAGCGTTCGAGACCCTCAAGCACGCCTTGACGAACGCTCCTGTCCTCGCTGTGTTCGACCCGAACACGGATGTCTCCGTGCACACCGACGCCTCCGACTTTGCGGTGGGAGCTGTTTTGATGCAGGAGGGAAGGCCCGTTGCCTTCGAGTCGCGCAAACTGTCCCAACACGAGATCAACTATCCCGTGCACGAGAAGGAGCAGCTTGCGATCATCTACGCGCTGCAGAAGTTCCGAGTGTACCTCCACGGTACCGCCAAGCCCTTCAAGATTGTGACGGACCACCAGTCACTGCGTTACCTCGACACCAAGAAGAACCTGAGCCGACGCCAAGCGCGATGGATGGAGTTCCTCGCCGAGTACAACTACGAGGTTGTATACCAGAAAGGCAAACTCAATGTGGTGCCTGACGCACTGTCCCGACGCCCCGACTACCAATTGGCGTCACTGTACGAGTCGACTGTCAGTGTCGACAACACGATGCTGGATGTTGTCCGAGACAACATCGCCAACGACAAACAGTTCGGAGAACTGTTCCGAAAGGTGTCTAAGCTCCCCAAGGACGACGAATCATCCGAGTACACAGTGCGTGATGGCCTGCTCCTCCTGAAGAAGGACAGCCGTGTCTGTGTGCCGGACATTCCGTCGTTGAAGACCAAGTTGCTCCAAGAGGTCCACGACTCGCCCCTCGCTGGACACTTTGGAGTCGAGAAGACATACGACCGACTGGCCAAAGTCGCATACTGGCCTGGAATGAAGCGCACCGTCGAGAAGTACATCGAGTCCTGCCATACCTGCAAGATGGTCAAGTCACGCACGACCCGAGAGCAAGGATTGCTGCAACCCCTGCCTGTTCCCGACCGCCCCTGGACCAGCATGTCCATGGATCTCATCACGCATCTACCGACGACCAAGTTGGACCACGATGCAATCGCTGTCTTTGTCGACAGGTTCAGCAAGATGGCACACTTTGTGCCGTGCCAGACGACATGCTCCGCGCCTGACCTTGCACTGCTGTTCTTCAAGCATGTGTTCAAGCACCACGGCCTCCCAAAGTCCATCGTCAGTGATCGAGACCCCCGATTCACCTCCTTGTTTTGGACAAGTCTGTTCGACCATCTCGGCACCAAGCTGAACATGTCAACCTCGCACCACCAACAAACGGATGGACAGTCCGAGCGGACGATCCGCACCCTCGAGCAATACCTGAGGACATACGCCTCGACCAGCCAAGACGACTGGGACATACAGCTGAGTCATGCAGAGTTTGCATACAACACCGCCAAGTCGAGCACAACTGGCTTGAGCCCCTTTGAGGCGCTCTACGGATTCCAGCCTGATGTTCCCACCTCCTTGACACTGACCGAGTCCACGGCTGGATTGCCTCCCAAACCAAGTGCCTTTGTCAAAGATCATCAAGTCCGACACAAGATGATCGCCGACGCGCTCACGGATGCGCAACAAGTGATGGCGAAGTACTACGACCGCCGACACCAGGATGTCTCCTTTGAAGTTGGAGACCTTGTCTACCTGGACGCCGACAACATCAAGGTCCCCGAAGCCCAGTCAAAGAAGTTGTTGCCCAAGTACCGAGGACCGTTCAAGATAGCGGCCCGACCCAGTCCCCTCAACTACCTGTTGGACTTGCCACCTGGAAGCAAGCTCCATCCTGTCTTCCATGTGTCCAAGCTGCGTCGCCACACGACCCGCAGTCCAGCACAGTTCCCCGACGCCGACGAAGGTGTCCCGGACGACGCACCACTGGAAGACGACCTCGGACAATACTATACTCAAGAATATGAAGTCGAAAGGATCGTGAGGCACAAGAAAGTGGCTGATGGGTCACTTCGGTTTTATGTCAAGTGGGTTGGTTACCCACACTCGGGCAACACATGGCAAACACTGGAGGACTTGTCCCATGCACCCGAGGAGCTGAGTAAATACGGTAAACACCTCGAGGAGCCCCAAATAAAGAGCACACGCAGGGCTCCTCGCAGGAAGCCTTCTTAAGTGTGGGAGTGTAGGAGATGGTATCTCCGACGCTGTGCTGCGCGTACTGCGCGTACTGCGCGGCGCAGTGGGTCGTGACCTGTGCTGCGCTTTGCGTTTTCACGCACCGCAGGCAGGCCACCGCAGGGTATACCTGCGGGTTGCCCCCGTTCCCCCCGTTTGTCTGGAGTTCGGTTTTATCGTGAATAAACGTAAGTGCTCCCCGAGCTCACCCGTCCGCTAGAGTAGCCTAGCACCGCCCTGTTCTGCCCCGTCCTGTCTTGTCTTGTACCCCCTCCCTCCCCGTCTTGCCCCAACGTCCCAGTAGTGGACGTTACACTTGGTACCCGCGAGCCTTTTTTTTTTTTTGTTACTATAGTCAACTTTATTCAAGAAGACAAGCCATCAGGTCCAACAGGTTGGTACCCCGGCACGTTGAGTACACAGGCAAGCCTATTTACTCCTGTTGCAGCCTAGTGCTGCCTCAGCTGCCCACAAGGTCTGAGACCAAGCGGGTGAACACATTTTCGAGCAGTTCCCACAAGGGAACAGCAGGATCGAGGGGGGGTCGGGGTGGAGGAATGACAAGTGCTGACACTATACTACGCTGTGATGAGGGTGCAGGGAGAGACTGCAAGGGTGGGACTACACTGGGTGTGGGAGTGGGTGGTGGTGCTGGGTGTGCACCAAGTGCGAATGCTCGGAAGGCAGTGCGGGGAGCGGGTACATGAGCAGCAAGTGATCCAAGTGCGGGAGGGGTGCGACTGCGAGGGGGAGTGCGATCGAAACTGAGCAGGTCCAGCAGCTTGTCCACTGGTCCCACTCCGGCTATACCACTTTCCACCCAAGTCGGGTGGGCCGTCTTGAGGGCTGCGACCTTGCGGACCAGGACTTGATGCGGATCCACACACTGCTGTGCGTGGGTCCTGGTCAAGTCGATCCCGGATCCGTGTCGAGCCAGGTTCTTGCACTTGCGGTAGCCAAATCTGAAGTGGCCTGGGAGAGCACCGAGTCGCCATCGGACCATGAACATGAGCATGATCATGGATCCTTGGTACCCGCGAGCCTCCCAGAGTCCCGACATCTTGGTCGACGGGGTGCAGGCGGCGGTGAGCTGCTTGGAGCGGTCGAAGCCGTTCTTCATGTGGTCCTCGAAGATGAGGGTCTTGATCGGGACGGGCTGGGGTCGGGGCGGTCCGGGCGGCGGCGGCTGGTGTCGGGTCTTGCCTCGGTAGATGTAAGGAGTGAACAAGCGCAAGGACGAAGACCAAGTGCTTGGTATGAGCTTTATTAGCTTTTAGCCCCGAACACCAAAGAACAAGTTTTGTTCGAACTGGTGTTCAACATAGGCTCAGACATGCAGGGCTATTTATAGACCGGGAGAAGGTCGAGGGGCAAAAGTGGGCGAGAAGGGTGGAGCATCACAGAGAAGCGAGAAGGGGGTGCGAGAGTGGCTGGTGTGCAAGCGAGAGAGGCTTGGCACAGCCCGGGGACATGTGCCGAGCGGTGGGGGAGGCAGGAAACCAGTAGACGCGGGTGGCAACGGCGCGTGCTCATGCATGGGGGCAAACAAACACGTGGGGACTCATGATTGGTGCGGAGGGCGAGAGCATGCGGGACAATCTCATTGGTCCGTTGTGATGCTGGTCATCACACTATCTCCTCCTTAAACTACGGCGTGTTCCATCTTGAGTTCTCCTGGGGCCAGGCTTGTCTGGGTAGCGTCGGTGGTACTCCGCGGCCACCGTTGGGGCAAAGACAATGTCGGCGGGCTCCCAACTTCGATCGGTGACCGGGTAGCCTTTCCAATCGATGAGATAGTGCAGCTTTCCGCGCACGAACTTGGAGTCTAAGATCTCTTCGACCTCCCACTCCAAGTTCCCATCGATGACCACCGCAGGGGGCGGCGCTTGCACCCGACCCGGAAGCGAGTTCTTCTTGTAGGGCTCAAGAAGAGACACATGGAACACCGGGTGCACCTTTATGTCCTTTGGCAGTCCAGGCGGAAAGCCAATGTCCCGACGGCCTCGAGGATGGTGAATGGTCCAATCCTCTGGTAATCCAGCTTCTTGCTTGGGCGAGTGGTGCTGATGTTACGAGTCAGCACCCAGACTTGATCGCCCGGACGCAAGTCGGGAGCCTGGGACCTCCGGAGATCTGAGAAGTGCTTGTAGTCAGACTTTGCCTTCTCAAGATTCTCCTTCAACAGTGCCAGGTTCCGCTGGAGATGTTCAACCCTCTCCGTGGCAGAGGGAACATCAGGGCCGCCAGCGACAACGGGGACTTCGAACCTTGGGTGGAACCCATAGGTTGCCAAGAATGGCGAGGCATGTGTTGACGAGTTCTCGAGGTTATTGTAAGAGAACTCGGCCAACGGCAGCAGCTCGGCCCAGTCATCTTGCTGATACGACGTGTAACAGCGCAGGTATTGGTTGATGACCTGGTTGACCCTCTCAGTCTGTCCATCGGTCTGGGGATGGAAGGCCGTGGACAGACTGGTTTGGATCCCGAGCTGCGTGCAGAGTGCCTTCCAGAACCGAGAGGTGAACTGACTTCCTCGGTCTGAAACCACTGTGTCGGGGAGGCCATGGAGACGAAAGACATTGTCGAGGAACAGTGACGCAGTCTCCTCCGCCGACGGCAGTGAACGCCAGGACATAAAGTGTGCCATCTTTGTGAGGCTGCATACCACCACAAAGATGCAGGTGTGACCCTTGGACTTTGGCAGATCAGTGATAAAGTCCATGGTCAGTGTCCCCCAGGGTCGATCGGCTGTCTGGAGTGGCAACAGGAACCCAAACGGCTTGTGTCGCGGAGCTTTCGAGCGTGCACAGGTGTCGCACGTCGAGACGTACTCTTTGACATCTTTCCGATAGGTTTGCCACCAAAACTGTCGCGATACCAGAGCCAGAGTCCGTCGGATGCCTGGATGACCCACAGCGACTGGGTCATGGCACGACTTGAGCGCCGGAACTCGGCACGACTCTGGGACCACAATCCTGTTCTGGAAGGTGAGGTACTGGCCATTCCAGACGAACTTCGGGTCACGACGGTATTTGTCTAGACCGGGATCCCGAGCCTGCTCTTCGGCTATGAGCTGCAGCAAATCCACAGGGTCACTGCGACTTGCAACCGAAGAGCGGGCGTCTCTGCTTCGGAGCACGCGTATCACCGCGGCAGGATCGAGAAGCAGAGGCGGATCCCTCGACACGGAGGCCGACGAAGGGATGTAGTCCGAGCGACGAGACAGGGCATCGGCCTTGCCGTTCCTCGCACCAGGACGGTACTGGATGCGGATGTCGAACCGAGACAAGAACTGGGACCACCGTGCATGACGCTGGTTTAGGATGCGAGCCGTTGCCAGGTACTCCAAGTTCTTGTGATCGGTCAGAACGGCAACGGGATGCTGGGCGCCTTCGAGGTAGTGTCGCCACGCCTCGAAAGCCTCCTTGATCGCCAACAGCTCTTTCTCGTATATGCTGTAGTTACGTTCAGCATTCGAGAGTGTCCGCGAATGGAACGAGCAAGGATGAAGGCGATCATCAGCACCCCGCTGGGAGAGCACGCATCCAAGCGCAAAGTCCGACGCATCTGACTCTACGACGAACGGCTTGGATGGGTCCGGATGCACCAGAACGGGCTCCGAAACGAAGGCATCCTTCAAGGATCTGAATGCTTTATCGGCTTCGCGGGACCACTGGAAGCCATGCGTCTTCCGGAAGAGCCGAGTCATGGGCCCCGCGATCTTTGCGTATCCATCGATGAAGCGTCGATAGAAGTTCGCAAACCCGACAAAGGATCGAAGATCCGAGATGTTGCGCGGTATGGGCCAATCCAAGATCGCAGAGAGCTTGGATCGCTCCATACCGATGCCCTCGGGCGAGACCATGAAACCAAGGAACGAGACCGAGGTTTTGGAGAACTCGCACTTCTCCAGCTTGCAATACAGCTTTGCAGCTCGGAGCTTCGAGAGGACCTGCTTGACGTGCTCTACATGCTGCGACGGATCAGCACTGTAGATCAAGATATCGTCAAGATACGCAATTGCGAACTGGTCCAACTCGGTGCGCAGGACGTCGTTGATGAAGTGCTGGAACGTCGCTGGCGCGTTGGTGAGCCCAAAGGGCATCACCAAGTACTCGAAGTGCCCATATCGAGTACGGAAAGCTGTCTTCCACTCGTCCCCGGAGCGGATGCGCAGCAGATTGTAGGCTCCACGAAGGTCCAGCTTAGTGAACACCTTCGCGCCTCGAAGTCGGTCCAGCAGCTCGCCGATCAGCGGTAAAGGGTAACGGTTCTTTACCGTGATACCGTTCAGTGCGCGGTAGTCAACGCAAAGACGAAGTGAGCCGTCCTTCTTCTTGACGAAGAGGATTGGTGAGCCTGCTGGGGACGACGAAGGACGAACGAATCCCTTGGCAAGATTCTCGTCGAGATAGTCACGCAGAGCGTGAAGTTCGGGCTCGGACAGTGAGTACAGAGGCCCGAACTTTGGCGACTTGCCCGGCTCCAAGTCAATGGGGCAGTCATAAGGGCGATGCGGAGGCAAGGAGTCAGCTTCCTGTTTAGAGAAAACAGACAGGAAGTCCTTGTACTCCGCAGGCACTTCGACAGTCGCAGTGCTCGGCTCGTCAGTGGGCAGGACATGGACCTGAAAGATGGTCAGGGGTTGCGTTCCATGCCTGCATGCATCCAAAGACTCGCGCATCGAGCGGTAATCAATGCTGCAGACGCGGAGAGGAGCGTCCGAGCTGAGAGGAGGGGCGTGGACAAGGTCAGAATAATGTTCGACGGTTACTTTATTCTGAACAATGTCCGAAGAACAAACAACAGGAGGAGGTACATCAAGGAGGGAAAGAGAACTGACAACAGAAGAAGGGGTTTGGGAAGAGCGAAGGGGTTCGGGAGGAACAAGACAAGAAGGGGAAGACGAAGGTGGGAGCGTAGGAGAGGAGCTTAGATCAATCAAAGGAGTGGAATCATCAAGAAGGGGAGTGACATTGGAGGAAGTGGAGCAAGACGAAAGAGAAGTAGTGCATGGAGAGGGGTCGGAATCAACAGAAGGAGGGAGACAAAGAAGACCGCGAGACCAGACAATCTTGGGCTCGGCGGTGCGCAACCAAGGAAAGCCAAGGATAAGTGGTTGATGTGGAGACCTGATCACATCGAACCGAAGGCGTTGCGAGACGTCCCCGAGAATCACCTCGAGTGGAGCAGTCTCGCGGAGGATGGGGCCAGACGACAGCGGCTTACCATCCACGCCTTCCACTGCCAAGGGCGAAGCCTTGGAGCAGGTGGGGACAGAGTGTCGAGCAACAAAGTCCTCGTCGATAAAGTTGCCAGAGGCACCAGAATCGACAAGTCCTTCGCACGACAGAGAATCACCAGAAGGAAGACGAACAGCGACGGGAACAACCAACGAGCAACGACGAACAGACGAAACACAAGACTTTGGTTCGGTACCAGCTTCGGCACCAGGGTTGCGGCTAGCACAGACAGTTAACTTTGCCGAGGGTTGGCAGGACAGCTCAGGTATTTGCACCTGTGGATGAGGTGCAGTTCCCAGTGACACCAGAGGTGCCACGGGTACTATGCCAGAGCTGAGAGTGTCCGCCGGTCCAGAGGCAAGGCGAAGCTGTCCGCACATCACTGCTTCCCCAGTACTTACCAAAGGCACCTTACCAATGTCTTCACTTTCGGAAGGCGGTGGGCACGGCTCCGGTTCAAGGCCTTCACTTAGAACCGGGCCTGGTCGTTTCCCGAACTGAAGTCTTGCACTTCTCCATCTTCGTAAACGATGGTGCGGATGATCCTCGGGCCGGGAGGTCCAGGGGGCGGTCCGGTAGCTCTGGTAGATCCAAACTTGACGGGGCAGTTTCGTACCAAGTGGCCCTTCTTGCCACAGTACAGGCAGAGTCCAAAGCGGCGGCGGCGTTGTTTCTCCTCGGCGGTCAGGGGTCCAGAGACGGCAGAGTCCACTTGCATGGGCTCGGAAACAATGTAGGAGGGGTGCGGCGGAGCGAGGACGGGCGCGGGAGCGATGGCGGGAACGGCAGCGGAGGCGGAACCAAAGGCGAACTGGGAAGACCGGTAGCGGGCAGGCGTGCTTCGGCGCTCTTGACGGCGCTCGCGGATTCGTGCATCGAGCTCGTTACAAAGCTCGATGTACTCCTCCAGATCTCGTGGCAGAGGGCGAACTCGCGAAAGTTCGTCTCTGACATCATCCGACAAGCCAAGTCGGAAGAACGAGATCTTTGCACCGTCGTTCCAAGTCGTATCGGCGGCAATACGAAGGAACTCGGATGCATAGACTGCGCACGGGCGGTTGCCCTGAGACAGTGTGGTGATCACTGACTCGGCAGTCCTGGCCCGATCAGGGTCGTCAAACACTTTGGAAAAGCGTTCTAGGAAATCGCCAAAAGAGTTGAGTCGGGGATCACCCATCTCAAGCATCGGAGTCGCCCACTGGAGAGCCGGTCCAGTGAGCAGACTAATGACGAATCCGACCTTAATCGGGTCAGCAGGGAACCGGTGGGGCTGCATTCGTATATACAGTTTGCACTGATTTACGAATGCCCGGAACCCTTGCCGGTTACCGTCGTAACGGTCCGGCATCTGCACGCTGTACCCAGCGGCAGGAGCATCGCGAGCTGTCCGGAGCTCGGCGAGCTCGGCCTCCAAGGCACGGAGGCGGTCCACGAGGGCAGGATCCATGGCGGGACTGGGACTGGGACTGGGAAAAAAAAAAAAAGCGAGGAGGTTCAAGAACAGGAGAGCGAAGAGGGCTCAGACACAAGTGTGCTTGAGGTTCGGACAGGACTAGGAAAGGGGCGGGGCTAGGAGCGGAAGATACCAAGCAGGTGGTATCAGTAGAAGAGAGTTCGAACAAAGTGTAAGGAGTGAACAAGCGCAAGGACGAAGACCAAGTGCTTGGTATGAGCTTTATTAGCTTTTAGCCCCGAACACCAAAGAACAAGTTTTGTTCGAACTGGTGTTCAACATAGGCTCAGACATGCAGGGCTATTTATAGACCGGGAGAAGGTCGAGGGGCAAAAGTGGGCGAGAAGGGTGGAGCATCACAGAGAAGCGAGAAGGGGGTGCGAGAGTGGCTGGTGTGCAAGCGAGAGAGGCTTGGCACAGCCCGGGGACATGTGCCGAGCGGTGGGGGAGGCAGGAAACCAGTAGACGCGGGTGGCAACGGCGCGTGCTCATGCATGGGGGCAAACAAACACGTGGGGACTCATGATTGGTGCGGAGGGCGAGAGCATGCGGGACAATCTCATTGGTCCGTTGTGATGCTGGTCATCACAGTAGATCTCCGTGGCCGTGAGGGAGTGGTCGGCCTCTTGTCGGCGGACCACCATGGCCCAGTGCGGATCGGCTCGGACTCCTTGGCCGAGGAACTGGTCGGGGTGGTAGGGCGCAATGATCTTGTTGCGCAGGATCATCGACAGCATCTTGTCGCCGTCAGAGACTTGGTCGTCCCAGCGGGCCCAGTTCTGCAGGGCCAGCATCTTGACACGGACCGACATCTTGGGAAGGCCGCAGTTGAGGTGCATGGCACCGACGGGAGTGCCGGGGCCGACGCGGAACATGGTGCGGAGGGCCGTCATCTGGGCGTCGTCGAGGCGGTCGCGCAGAGCTGGGTCGGGGATGTCCATGGCCATCCCGTATTCGAGGGTCGGCCGCACAAAGGTCTTGTAGACCTGGGTGATGGTCTTGGCCGAGACCTTGCCGAGGGTGATGCCGAGTCCAACCACGGTGTCGGTGACCATGTGGACCTTGCGGAGGAGCTTGTCGAACTGGAGGTCCGGGCGGAATCCGTCAATGTCGACCATGACACCGAGGTAGCGGAACTGGAGGACCTTGGGCAGCTCGGTGCCGTACAGCTTGGCGGGATGGAGCTGGTCGACGTTGCAGGCCGAGTACAGCACCTCGCACTTGGGAGGCGAGAAGCGGTACCGGTTGTCGATGCTGTGGCGTTCGCAGATATCCAGCATGGCCTGGGTGCGGCCAGCCGGACAGATGAGGACACCGTCATCGGCAAACCAGAGCGAGTTGACCCGGAGACGGTGGTGGCGACTCGAGGCAAGCACAAGTCCGTCCTCGGCTCGGAGCAGTCCAGGCAGGTCGTCAATGTGGGCACTGAACAGAAGGGGACTCAGGACCGAGCCTTGGATGAGACCCTTCTGCAGCCACACAGGCTGCGACGTGCGGCCCTTGCTGGCGACGCGGACAAGAGTGCGGTCGAACATGGCCCTGAGGACCCCGACGGCGACCGGACCAGCACCTCGGGTGGCGATCTTGTCCCAGAGGCGCTCCCGCCAGACAGTGTCGTAGGCGGCCTTGATGTCGAGGAAGACCAGGCTGTACTCGTCGTCGCGGATCTTGTTCATGCGGACAAGAGCGTCGAGCGAGTACACCTGGTCGAGGGTGCCTCGGTCCGGGCGGAAGCCTCCCTGGGCAATGTCCATGATGCCGATCTCGCGGGTGAGGAACGGCAGCAGGACTCGCTCGGCGATCTTGCGGAGGACCTGGGTCAACCCGATGGGCCGGTACATGGCCGGATCGAGGATCGAACCCTTGTTCTTGTAGACCGGGTGGATCAGGACAGTGTTCCACTCGGTCGGGACGACGGAGGCCTTGAGGGCGGCCAGCAGGATGGCCCGGAGCCAGGGAGCGACCACGGGAGCGACAGGGTGCAGCATCTCGGCCTTGATCTTGTCCGGGCCGGAAGACTTGCGCTTGGGGGACTTGACGATGGCATCGGCCACCTCGTCCGACGACAATCGGGGAATGGAGCGGTCCTCGGGGAGCAGGCGCGGAACAGTGTCCAGGGGTCTTGGGCCGACGGTCCGGTCAAAGGCGGCACCGGGGGTGTCCTGGGAGTGCGAGGAGACCTTGCCGTAGTGGACCACAAGTCGCTCGAGGGCCTCGTCCGAGTTGTCAAAGTGGAAGGCGTCGTCGAGCTCCTTGCGCTTCTTCATGGCGGCCAGGGACTTGGCGACCTCGGAAGCGTTGAGGGAGTGCAGCTTGTTCATGGCCAGGGTCTCGGCTGCTCGGCGGGACTGGACGATGAGGTTCTTTTCTTGTTTGCGGACAGCGCGGAGTTCGGCGCGCTTGTCCTCGGCGACGCGGAGGGAGAGCCCGGGCAACTTGAGCTGGTAGATGAGATCGCGGCGCCTCTCGCGAAGCTGCCGCATCTCGGGATCAGGGCCGGGTCCTTCCAGACGGTCTTGATGGAAGCCTTGCCGATGGTGGAGTCGGCAGCGGTGGTGATCAGGGCGATCATGATGGACCAGGCGCGGTCGATGCAGTCCTGGGCCGCACTCTCCGAGATCGGAATGACCGATCCCCTTGAGATTGGCCGGAGTGCAGCGGGATGCGCTGCAGACCGCGTTCGCGCTCGTCCAGCAGCGCCAAGAGGTACGGGGCGCGGACGGCAGGATCCTCGAGCTGGGCGATCTTCCACTGCATTGGTCGACCTTTGGGTAGTACTTGGCTGTACCCGCAGAGTCGCCCAGAGGGGAAGTG
>NW_026516493.1:0-30750 GCF_025602895.1 Polychytrium aggregatum | reverse complement strand
CTATTCTAATAGATCATACAATATAATAAAAGAGTATAGTAGTAGTATAGTAGTAGTATGGTAGTAGTAGTAGTAATAGTAGTAGTAGTAATAGTAGTAGAACATATACGGAGATAGAGGATACCATAGGAGAGACTGCAGCAGCTTGCCCTATACCCGCCCAAAGCCTCTATAGTAGACTCCACTGGCTTCAAACACGAGCGTGATCGTGGATGCCGCGCACATTGGGTGACCCGTACGTGGCCAGTACGTGGCCAGTACGTGCCCATTGGTTGTGCCCACCACGCATTGTAAAAAGTACCCAAACATATAGGCACCGAGGTCACAGGGAGGTCACAGGGAGGTCACAGCCTACATAAAACAGCGTCGTCTGCTACCATGACTTGGACTTGGACACAGAGGAAGCGCGCCTCAGCATACAGATCCCCATTGAAGATCAAACTGCTGTGATCTCATTATGGAATCTGTGATCTCGGCCCATCTTTTGGACCGCCCAGGCCTCTTCAATTTTAAAATTTCAAAATCCAGCCAGGCATCCGGCTATGATCCACCCGTGATCCACCGCCCGTGATCCACCCGTGATTCCAGCCTATGGCCAGAGGGTTTTTTAAAATTTTAAAATTCTAGAGCCAAACCCTGGTCCTCCAGGTCCAAAGGACTTCACAGATCACAGACCCACTGTAGAGTGAGCCAGATAGAACTGCCTGGATCATATAGAAACCGAGGTCACAGGGAGGTCACAGTGCCGATAGACCCCAGCCATTCGCCCGTGATCCTCCCGTGATTCCAGCCTATGGCCAGAGGGTTTTTTTTTAAAATTTTAAAATTCTAGAGCCAAACCCTGGTCTCCAGGTCCAAAGGACTTCACAGATCACAGATCCACTATAGAGTGGGCCCGATAGAACTGGCTGGGTGATATAGAATCCGAGGTCACAGCGAGATCACAGCGCCTATTCTATCTTAGCGATTCTTCGACTCTTCTGAGTACTACCGTCATCCTACACATCGCCTGTAGTATCCCCCCGTCACACACGTAGCACACGTAGCACACGTAGCACACGTATCACTGTTCCCACGCTTCTAGCGCGTATTCCCATCACTCGCCTGTTGCTGGAGTTCCCACAGTTCCCAGAGTACCCAGAGTACTCAAAGTATCCCCCGAAGTACCCAGAGTACTTCCCCAGCTACCCATGCTTCTGAACTGCCACTGGTACTGCCACAGGTCAGGTTTTAGCCTGAACCCAAGGCTCGAGTCTATACTGGAGCTCAGGCCTGGGTTAAGGCTAGGCTTTAGGGCTCAGGGTTTAGGCTGTTCCCAGACCTGCGCTCTTGTACCGCGCGTTCAGGCCTGGACTGGGGCTGGTGTTGGGGCAGTATATAGAGAGAACACTGCAAGAGCTGATGTCTATAGCCTTATCACGGCCCAGACCAAACCCTGACCAGACACCCATTACAGGCTGCAGCTTGACACTGAGCCTAAGAACCGGAGCCTAAAGCCTAGAGCCTAAAGCCTAAGTACCAAGGCCTAAAGCCCGTGGTCTCTGGCCTGGCCTGTGAGCAAGCCATGATATATTCAATCCTATTCAATTGTAGCTGTTTCTGTACTATACCATTCTATACTATACCATTCTCTTCTCTTCTATACTATTCTATTCTCTTCTATTCTCTTCTATTCTATTCTAATAGATCATACAATATAATAAAAGAGTATAGTAGTAGTATAGTAGTAGTATGGTAGTAGTAGTAGTAATAGTAGTAGTAGTAATAGTAGTAGAACATATACGGAGATAGAGGATACCATAGGAGAGACTGCAGCAGCTTGCCCTATACCCGCCCAAAGCCTCTATAGTAGACTCCACTGGCTTCAAACACGAGCGTGATCGTGGATGCCGCGCACATTGGGTGACCCGTACGTGGCCAGTACGTGGCCAGTACGTGCCCATTGGTTGTGCCCACCACGCATTGTAAAAAGTACCCAAACATATAGGCACCGAGGTCACAGGGAGGTCACAGGGAGGTCACAGCCTACATAAAACAGCGTCGTCTGCTACCATGACTTGGACTTGGACACAGAGGAAGCGCGCCTCAGCATACAGATCCCCATTGAAGATCAAACTGCTGTGATCTCATTATGGAATCTGTGATCTCGGCCCATCTTTTGGACCGCCCAGGCCTCTTCAATTTTAAAATTTCAAAATCCAGCCAGGCATCCGGCTATGATCCACCCGTGATCCACCGCCCGTGATCCACCCGTGATTCCAGCCTATGGCCAGAGGGTTTTTTAAAATTTTAAAATTCTAGAGCCAAACCCTGGTCCTCCAGGTCCAAAGGACTTCACAGATCACAGACCCACTGTAGAGTGAGCCAGATAGAACTGCCTGGATCATATAGAAACCGAGGTCACAGGGAGGTCACAGTGCCGATAGACCCCAGCCATTCGCCCGTGATCCTCCCGTGATTCCAGCCTATGGCCAGAGGGTTTTTTTTTAAAATTTTAAAATTCTAGAGCCAAACCCTGGTCTCCAGGTCCAAAGGACTTCACAGATCACAGATCCACTATAGAGTGGGCCCGATAGAACTGGCTGGGTGATATAGAATCCGAGGTCACAGCGAGATCACAGCGCCTATTCTATCTTAGCGATTCTTCGACTCTTCTGAGTACTACCGTCATCCTACACATCGCCTGTAGTATCCCCCCGTCACACACGTAGCACACGTAGCACACGTAGCACACGTATCACTGTTCCCACGCTTCTAGCGCGTATTCCCATCACTCGCCTGTTGCTGGAGTTCCCACAGTTCCCAGAGTACCCAGAGTACTCAAAGTATCCCCCGAAGTACCCAGAGTACTTCCCCAGCTACCCATGCTTCTGAACTGCCACTGGTACTGCCACAGGTCAGGTTTTAGCCTGAACCCAAGGCTCGAGTCTATACTGGAGCTCAGGCCTGGGTTAAGGCTAGGCTTTAGGGCTCAGGGTTTAGGCTGTTCCCAGACCTGCGCTCTTGTACCGCGCGTTCAGGCCTGGACTGGGGCTGGTGTTGGGGCAGTATATAGAGAGAACACTGCAAGAGCTGATGTCTATAGCCTTATCACGGCCCAGACCAAACCCTGACCAGACACCCATTACAGGCTGCAGCTTGACACTGAGCCTAAGAACCGGAGCCTAAAGCCTAGAGCCTAAAGCCTAAGTACCAAGGCCTAAAGCCCGTGGTCTCTGGCCTGGCCTGTGAGCAAGCCATGATATATTCAATCCTATTCAATTGTAGCTGTTTCTGTACTATACCATTCTATACTATACCATTCTCTTCTCTTCTATACTATTCTATTCTCTTCTATTCTCTTCTATTCTATTCTAATAGATCATACAATATAATAAAAGAGTATAGTAGTAGTATAGTAGTAGTATGGTAGTAGTAGTAGTAATAGTAGTAGTAGTAATAGTAGTAGAACATATACGGAGATAGAGGATACCATAGGAGAGACTGCAGCAGCTTGCCCTATACCCGCCCAAAGCCTCTATAGTAGACTCCACTGGCTTCAAACACGAGCGTGATCGTGGATGCCGCGCACATTGGGTGACCCGTACGTGGCCAGTACGTGGCCAGTACGTGCCCATTGGTTGTGCCCACCACGCATTGTAAAAAGTACCCAAACATATAGGCACCGAGGTCACAGGGAGGTCACAGGGAGGTCACAGCCTACATAAAACAGCGTCGTCTGCTACCATGACTTGGACTTGGACACAGAGGAAGCGCGCCTCAGCATACAGATCCCCATTGAAGATCAAACTGCTGTGATCTCATTATGGAATCTGTGATCTCGGCCCATCTTTTGGACCGCCCAGGCCTCTTCAATTTTAAAATTTCAAAATCCAGCCAGGCATCCGGCTATGATCCACCCGTGATCCACCGCCCGTGATCCACCCGTGATTCCAGCCTATGGCCAGAGGGTTTTTTAAAATTTTAAAATTCTAGAGCCAAACCCTGGTCCTCCAGGTCCAAAGGACTTCACAGATCACAGACCCACTGTAGAGTGAGCCAGATAGAACTGCCTGGATCATATAGAAACCGAGGTCACAGGGAGGTCACAGTGCCGATAGACCCCAGCCATTCGCCCGTGATCCTCCCGTGATTCCAGCCTATGGCCAGAGGGTTTTTTTTTAAAATTTTAAAATTCTAGAGCCAAACCCTGGTCTCCAGGTCCAAAGGACTTCACAGATCACAGATCCACTATAGAGTGGGCCCGATAGAACTGGCTGGGTGATATAGAATCCGAGGTCACAGCGAGATCACAGCGCCTATTCTATCTTAGCGATTCTTCGACTCTTCTGAGTACTACCGTCATCCTACACATCGCCTGTAGTATCCCCCCGTCACACACGTAGCACACGTAGCACACGTAGCACACGTATCACTGTTCCCACGCTTCTAGCGCGTATTCCCATCACTCGCCTGTTGCTGGAGTTCCCACAGTTCCCAGAGTACCCAGAGTACTCAAAGTATCCCCCGAAGTACCCAGAGTACTTCCCCAGCTACCCATGCTTCTGAACTGCCACTGGTACTGCCACAGGTCAGGTTTTAGCCTGAACCCAAGGCTCGAGTCTATACTGGAGCTCAGGCCTGGGTTAAGGCTAGGCTTTAGGGCTCAGGGTTTAGGCTGTTCCCAGACCTGCGCTCTTGTACCGCGCGTTCAGGCCTGGACTGGGGCTGGTGTTGGGGCAGTATATAGAGAGAACACTGCAAGAGCTGATGTCTATAGCCTTATCACGGCCCAGACCAAACCCTGACCAGACACCCATTACAGGCTGCAGCTTGACACTGAGCCTAAGAACCGGAGCCTAAAGCCTAGAGCCTAAAGCCTAAGTACCAAGGCCTAAAGCCCGTGGTCTCTGGCCTGGCCTGTGAGCAAGCCATGATATATTCAATCCTATTCAATTGTAGCTGTTTCTGTACTATACCATTCTATACTATACCATTCTCTTCTCTTCTATACTATTCTATTCTCTTCTATTCTCTTCTATTCTATTCTAATAGATCATACAATATAATAAAAGAGTATAGTAGTAGTATAGTAGTAGTATGGTAGTAGTAGTAGTAATAGTAGTAGTAGTAATAGTAGTAGAACATATACGGAGATAGAGGATACCATAGGAGAGACTGCAGCAGCTTGCCCTATACCCGCCCAAAGCCTCTATAGTAGACTCCACTGGCTTCAAACACGAGCGTGATCGTGGATGCCGCGCACATTGGGTGACCCGTACGTGGCCAGTACGTGGCCAGTACGTGCCCATTGGTTGTGCCCACCACGCATTGTAAAAAGTACCCAAACATATAGGCACCGAGGTCACAGGGAGGTCACAGGGAGGTCACAGCCTACATAAAACAGCGTCGTCTGCTACCATGACTTGGACTTGGACACAGAGGAAGCGCGCCTCAGCATACAGATCCCCATTGAAGATCAAACTGCTGTGATCTCATTATGGAATCTGTGATCTCGGCCCATCTTTTGGACCGCCCAGGCCTCTTCAATTTTAAAATTTCAAAATCCAGCCAGGCATCCGGCTATGATCCACCCGTGATCCACCGCCCGTGATCCACCCGTGATTCCAGCCTATGGCCAGAGGGTTTTTTAAAATTTTAAAATTCTAGAGCCAAACCCTGGTCCTCCAGGTCCAAAGGACTTCACAGATCACAGACCCACTGTAGAGTGAGCCAGATAGAACTGCCTGGATCATATAGAAACCGAGGTCACAGGGAGGTCACAGTGCCGATAGACCCCAGCCATTCGCCCGTGATCCTCCCGTGATTCCAGCCTATGGCCAGAGGGTTTTTTTTTAAAATTTTAAAATTCTAGAGCCAAACCCTGGTCTCCAGGTCCAAAGGACTTCACAGATCACAGATCCACTATAGAGTGGGCCCGATAGAACTGGCTGGGTGATATAGAATCCGAGGTCACAGCGAGATCACAGCGCCTATTCTATCTTAGCGATTCTTCGACTCTTCTGAGTACTACCGTCATCCTACACATCGCCTGTAGTATCCCCCCGTCACACACGTAGCACACGTAGCACACGTAGCACACGTAGCACACGTATCACTGTTCCCACGCTTCTAGCGCGTATTCCCATCACTCGCCTGTTGCTGGAGTTCCCACAGTTCCCAGAGTACCCAGAGTACTCAAAGTATCCCCCGAAGTACCCAGAGTACTTCCCCAGCTACCCATGCTTCTGAACTGCCACTGGTACTGCCACAGGTCAGGTTTTAGCCTGAACCCAAGGCTCGAGTCTATACTGGAGCTCAGGCCTGGGTTAAGGCTAGGCTTTAGGGCTCAGGGTTTAGGCTGTTCCCAGACCTGCGCTCTTGTACCGCGCGTTCAGGCCTGGACTGGGGCTGGTGTTGGGGCAGTATATAGAGAGAACACTGCAAGAGCTGATGTCTATAGCCTTATCACGGCCCAGACCAAACCCTGACCAGACACCCATTACAGGCTGCAGCTTGACACTGAGCCTAAGAACCGGAGCCTAAAGCCTAGAGCCTAAAGCCTAAGTACCAAGGCCTAAAGCCCGTGGTCTCTGGCCTGGCCTGTGAGCAAGCCATGATATATTCAATCCTATTCAATTGTAGCTGTTTCTGTACTATACCATTCTATACTATACCATTCTCTTCTCTTCTATACTATTCTATTCTCTTCTATTCTCTTCTATTCTATTCTAATAGATCATACAATATAATAAAAGAGTATAGTAGTAGTATAGTAGTAGTATGGTAGTAGTAGTAGTAATAGTAGTAGTAGTAATAGTAGTAGAACATATACGGAGATAGAGGATACCATAGGAGAGACTGCAGCAGCTTGCCCTATACCCGCCCAAAGCCTCTATAGTAGACTCCACTGGCTTCAAACACGAGCGTGATCGTGGATGCCGCGCACATTGGGTGACCCGTACGTGGCCAGTACGTGGCCAGTACGTGCCCATTGGTTGTGCCCACCACGCATTGTAAAAAGTACCCAAACATATAGGCACCGAGGTCACAGGGAGGTCACAGGGAGGTCACAGCCTACATAAAACAGCGTCGTCTGCTACCATGACTTGGACTTGGACACAGAGGAAGCGCGCCTCAGCATACAGATCCCCATTGAAGATCAAACTGCTGTGATCTCATTATGGAATCTGTGATCTCGGCCCATCTTTTGGACCGCCCAGGCCTCTTCAATTTTAAAATTTCAAAATCCAGCCAGGCATCCGGCTATGATCCACCCGTGATCCACCGCCCGTGATCCACCCGTGATTCCAGCCTATGGCCAGAGGGTTTTTTAAAATTTTAAAATTCTAGAGCCAAACCCTGGTCCTCCAGGTCCAAAGGACTTCACAGATCACAGACCCACTGTAGAGTGAGCCAGATAGAACTGCCTGGATCATATAGAAACCGAGGTCACAGGGAGGTCACAGTGCCGATAGACCCCAGCCATTCGCCCGTGATCCTCCCGTGATTCCAGCCTATGGCCAGAGGGTTTTTTTTTAAAATTTTAAAATTCTAGAGCCAAACCCTGGTCTCCAGGTCCAAAGGACTTCACAGATCACAGATCCACTATAGAGTGGGCCCGATAGAACTGGCTGGGTGATATAGAATCCGAGGTCACAGCGAGATCACAGCGCCTATTCTATCTTAGCGATTCTTCGACTCTTCTGAGTACTACCGTCATCCTACACATCGCCTGTAGTATCCCCCCGTCACACACGTAGCACACGTAGCACACGTAGCACACGTATCACTGTTCCCACGCTTCTAGCGCGTATTCCCATCACTCGCCTGTTGCTGGAGTTCCCACAGTTCCCAGAGTACCCAGAGTACTCAAAGTATCCCCCGAAGTACCCAGAGTACTTCCCCAGCTACCCATGCTTCTGAACTGCCACTGGTACTGCCACAGGTCAGGTTTTAGCCTGAACCCAAGGCTCGAGTCTATACTGGAGCTCAGGCCTGGGTTAAGGCTAGGCTTTAGGGCTCAGGGTTTAGGCTGTTCCCAGACCTGCGCTCTTGTACCGCGCGTTCAGGCCTGGACTGGGGCTGGTGTTGGGGCAGTATATAGAGAGAACACTGCAAGAGCTGATGTCTATAGCCTTATCACGGCCCAGACCAAACCCTGACCAGACACCCATTACAGGCTGCAGCTTGACACTGAGCCTAAGAACCGGAGCCTAAAGCCTAGAGCCTAAAGCCTAAGTACCAAGGCCTAAAGCCCGTGGTCTCTGGCCTGGCCTGTGAGCAAGCCATGATATATTCAATCCTATTCAATTGTAGCTGTTTCTGTACTATACCATTCTATACTATACCATTCTCTTCTCTTCTATACTATTCTATTCTCTTCTATTCTCTTCTATTCTATTCTAATAGATCATACAATATAATAAAAGAGTATAGTAGTAGTATAGTAGTAGTATGGTAGTAGTAGTAGTAATAGTAGTAGTAGTAATAGTAGTAGAACATATACGGAGATAGAGGATACCATAGGAGAGACTGCAGCAGCTTGCCCTATACCCGCCCAAAGCCTCTATAGTAGACTCCACTGGCTTCAAACACGAGCGTGATCGTGGATGCCGCGCACATTGGGTGACCCGTACGTGGCCAGTACGTGGCCAGTACGTGCCCATTGGTTGTGCCCACCACGCATTGTAAAAAGTACCCAAACATATAGGCACCGAGGTCACAGGGAGGTCACAGGGAGGTCACAGCCTACATAAAACAGCGTCGTCTGCTACCATGACTTGGACTTGGACACAGAGGAAGCGCGCCTCAGCATACAGATCCCCATTGAAGATCAAACTGCTGTGATCTCATTATGGAATCTGTGATCTCGGCCCATCTTTTGGACCGCCCAGGCCTCTTCAATTTTAAAATTTCAAAATCCAGCCAGGCATCCGGCTATGATCCACCCGTGATCCACCGCCCGTGATCCACTGTTAGGGATAGCTCCTGCTTGTTCTCCACTTTGACTGCACACTTGGCTATTCTTTTGCCTTCTGTTTGTTTGTGTGTAGCCTTGCAGTTCCCCTCCGATTTTCCGCCTTTTGCCTGTCTTTTCCGCTCCTTCCGCACTTCCGTTTTCCCGCGCTGCTCCGCTTCCTTTGTCTTCTTCGCACGCGCCGGTTTGTTTGTGCACGCGCCTTGCTGCGATTGGTTGCAATTCGGCTGCCGGTCATGTGTCCCCCCACCGGTGACTCATGACCTGCCTGACCGCCCCGATCTCTTGTTCATCTCGCATGCATTTGCCCCAACCTTATACTTGACCAATCCGCTTCTTGGACGTTGAGTCACATTGCTTCGCCTTTGCACGTTTCTCCTGCCAGGTGCTTCGCTTTTGCTTGCGCCTCTCTCGCTTTGGTTCTCTGCCTGTCTCGGTGGTCCTTCTCGGCCCTCGTTCGTGCATCGCCCCCTTCGCCCTGCTCGATCGCCCACTTTTCCCTCCCTTGGCCGCCCTTCGCTGCCAAGTCCGGACTTGTCTATAAATAGCCTGACCCCCGCGATGTGTAGTCGAACCTTAGCGTTCAAAATAGGACTAAATAAAGTGCCTTCTACTTTATTCTCTGAGTGTTCCTCACGTCTCATTTCGAGACAAGTCTTATCTTGAACGGATCTTTGCTTCCCTCGCTCCCTCTCCGAGTCCACTTCGGACTCTACCCTTGCTTTCCCTGAGCTCACTTCGAGCTCACTTCTTCTTTTGCCGTTGAGTCCCCTTTGGACTCTAACATCATTTTGAACGCTCCCTCTTGGCTTCCCGGCCTTTCTTCTTCTTTCGCCTCTCTTTCCCTCGTCGATCCGATGGCTGAGCCTGCTGCACCCCCTGCAGATCTCAATGCGTATCTGGCGCGCATGGAGGAGCGTATGAACGCCCTCATGACCCAGAACGCTGCTCTCCATCGTCAGATCCAAGATCTGCAAGCTCCCGCCGCCGCTCCCCGCCAGGTCTACCAGGTGAACAAGCCCAAGGAGTTCCTAGGTTCCCGCTGACGAAACGACGGCATTCCTCGCCCAGTGCCACCTGGTCTTCCTCGCCGATCCTGCCTTCTTCGCGCCCGAGCGCCAGAAGGTCCTTTACGCCACCTCCTTCCTCCGCGGCGAAGCCTTCAAGTGGTACGAGGCCGCCTTCTACATGGCCAACCGCTTCCCCGCTTCCTTCGCCGATTTCGAAGTTGCCCTCAAGTCGACCTTCGGTGAGGACACGGCCTCCTCGCAAGATAAGGCCCTCAACGACCTCAAGCGCTTGGTCCAGCTCAAGTCCTGCCAAGCCTTTGCCACCCGCTTCGTCCAACTTGCCGCCCGGGTCCAGACCGATGAACCCACCAAGATGCACTTCTTCAAGGAGGGTTTGAAGTCTGAAGTCAAGTTCCACTTGATCGGTCTCCGCCCCGCTCCCGCTTCCTTGCCTGAGTTGATCAAGGCAGCGGTCGAGTACGATGATGCCCTCCATCGTCTCAAGGTCTCCTCCCGTTCCCAACCTCCTCCTCCTTCTTCTCGCTCTGCTCCCCATCACCACCATTCTCCCGCTCATGTTTCTTCTTCCTCCTCTTCTGCACCCACTCCCATGGACCTTGACTCTGTCTCGGTCCGCCCTGCTAAGCTCTCCGACGTCGAGAAAAAGCGACGTCGTGAGCAGGGTCTCTGCTTGTACTGCGGGGAAAAGTCTTGTCCCGGCAGTCGCGATGTTCAGCAGTGCCCGGTTCTGGTCAAACGGAACTCGGGAAATGCTCACAGCCGAGCAGCACCTCGCAAGTAAGCGAGGTGGTCTGTTCGGCGATACGAACATCTTCCCCCTCTGACTCGTCACTATCGGACGATAAGCTTCTTCTTCCGGCCACTCTTATCGTCATGAGTCTTTCTGGCCCGGTCTCCATCTCCCTTTCTGTTTTTATTGATGATGGATGTTCCGCTCTTGCCCTCATTGATCCTGCCTTTGCCGATCTCCATAAACTCTCTCTTATCCCTCTTTCTACTCCTTACTCCGTTTCCCTTGCTGATGGTTCTTCGGCCGGTTTCATTCGTTTCCAAACCGCGCCTTTGACTCTGACCATTGGTTCCCACACCGAGTCGATTTCTTTTCTTGTGACTCGACTCTCCACCACTCCCATCACTCTTGGTCTTCCCTGGATGCGCTTGCATAATCCAGTTGTTAATTGGAAGTCCCTCTCCCTTTCATTCTCCGATCCCTCTTGCCTTGCTGATGGACACATCCTCGCGGATGTCTCTGCTTCTTCCTTGGACACTCCGTCCGCTTCCGGCTCCTCGCCTCCCCCTTCGGGCACTTCGCCTTTGACTCCTCCTCCCTCCGGTCCTTCCCTTACACCGGTTCCCTCCTTTGGCACTTCGCCTTCCCTTTCTTCCCGCCTTGACTCTGCTTCGCTTTCTGAAGAGCCAACGGCTTTATCTTCACCCGACATTGAGCTCGTTAATGCGGCGAGTCTTCTCCGTCTTGCACGGGAAGACAAGCTCGACATTTTCGCTGCCCAAATGGATATCCGTCCTCCTTCGCCGGAGACGTATCCTACGGTGTCGATAAGGTCCGTGCTCACGACGAAGGTGTATGCCGAGTCTGGCACCCCTGTTGACTCTCGAGGCGTCCCACTCAAATACAATGAGTTTGGCGACGTTTTCAGCCTCAAGTCTGACCCTCCTTCTTCCTTGCCTCCTCATCGTCCGTATGACTTGTCCATTGAGTTTGTACGGACCGAGGATGGAAAGGAACCTCGTTTGCCAAAGCCGGGGAAAGTCTATCCTTTGTCCCCGGCCGAGGAATCTGCTCTTTCGGAGTATCTGACCAACGCCCTCGCACGTGGTTGGATCTCCAAATCCTCTTCTCCCGTTGGTGCTCCCTGCTTCTTCGTGAAGAAGCCCAATGGTGGTCTTCGCCTTTGCGTCGACTACCGAGGCCTCAATGCCATCACGAAGAAGAACCGTTACCCACTTCCCCTCTTCCAGGATCTTCTGGATAAACTTTCTTCTGCCCGCGTCTTCTCACACCTCGACCTTCCTGATGCTTACCACTTGGTTCGTGTCAAGAAGGGCGATGAGTGGAAGACTGCTTTTGTTTGCAAATCTGGCTCATTTGAGTACAATGTTATCCCCTTTGGTCTTTCGAATGCCCCCGCTGCTTTTCAGTTTTTTATGAACGACATCTTCTCGGACCTCCTTGGTGTCTGTGTTGTCATTTATCTTGACGACATCCTGATCTTCTCAAAAGATCCCCAGGAGCATGAGGAGCATGTTAAGCTTGTTCTCTCTCGCCTTCGTGAACACTCCCTTAAGGTCAATCCGGCCAAGTGTTCTTTTGACCTTTCTGAAGTTGACTTTCTCGGCATGATCATTTCTGCCGATGGCATCAAAATGGACCCTGCCAAGGTCGAGGCCGTTTCCCTTTGGCCTGTTCCCTCTTCTGCTCGCGATATCCAAGTCTTTATTGGTTTCGCAAACTTTTACCGCCGCTTCGTCAAGGACTTTTCCGCACTTGCTCGTCCTTTGACTTCCCTCACTACCAAATCCTCCACCTTCTCTTGGTCTCCCGAGGCCCAAGAGGCTTTTGATTCTCTTAAACTTTCCTTCACTTCCGCACCTATTCTTCGATACTTTGATTTCTCTAAACCCGCTGTCATCGAGCCCGATGCTTCTGACTTTGCTTTGGGTGCCGTCCTTTCTCAGTTTGACCCTGACGGCGCTCTTCACCCCGTTGCTTTTCACTCTCGGCAATTCCGTCCCGCCGAGGTGAATTATGACACTCACGACAAAGAGCTCCTCGCCATTGTCGATTCCTTTACCGCCTGGCGTCATTACTTGATGGCTGCCGACCCTGATATTCCCACTCTTGTTTTCTCTGATCATCAGAACCTTACCCGGTTCACTGCCGCTTCTCAACTTTCTCGCCGCCAGTTCCGGTGGGCCCAATTCCTTTCTGACTTTGCTTTTCGCATTTACCACCGCCCTGGTCGTCTCAACACCAAAGCCGATGCTCTCAGTCGCCGTTCTGACTTTGAGATAAAGCCTGGTGACTCCCTCCACTCCACCAACTTCCTTCAGCTGTTCGAGTCTATTTCTCTCGACAGCATCACTGTTATCGGCTCGAATCCCGACTTTCTTTCCGAGATTCGAGCTGCCACCCTTTCTTGTTCCCTCCTTTCTGACTTTAACGCCAAACGTCTTGATGGCGATTACTCCTTCCGTGACGGTCTCCTTTACTTTAAAGACCTGATCGTTGTCCCTTCCCCCGAGCTCCAGCTCAAAGTGTTTGAGCAACGTCACTGCTCCGCTGCCGCTGGTCACTTTGGTCTTGCCAAGACCGTTGAGCTCGTCTCCCGGGACTTTCACTGGCCCCGGCTTCGTAAGTCTGTGCGTCGCTTCATTGCTAATTGTGAAGCGTGCCAGCGAGCCAAGCCGTCCCGTCACTCCCCTTATGGTTTACTTCATCCTCTCCCCGTTCCTTCCGAACGTTGGTGGGACCTGTCGATGGACTTCATCACGGATCTCCCACCTTCGAACGGTTTTGACTCGATCTTCGTGGTTAAGGACCGCCTGTCCAAACAAGCACACTTTGTGCCCACCACGAAGACGGTTACAGGCGAGCAAACCGCCGAACTCTTCCTCTCCCACATCTTCCGCTTGCATGGTTGTCCCCGGTCTATTGTTTCGGACCGAGGAACTCAGTTTACTTCGGCCTTCTGGAGGCGCTTCAATGAGCTTCTGAAGACGAAGATTTCCCTTTCTTCTGCCTTCCACCCCGAGACCGACGGTTCGACCGAGGTTCTCAACCAGGTCATCGAGCAGTATTTGCGTATCCATTGCAATTACCTGCAAGACGACTGGACCCTTCACCTTCCCCTTGCCGAGTTCACTTACAACAACTCGGAAAACACCTCCACTGGCATGACTCCCTTCTTTGCAGTCCATGGCCATCACCCCATTTTCGATCCCTCTATCATTCGTGATCCCTCTGTTGTGCCCTCTGCCGAAGAACGTGTCGACCGACTTCAGACCGTTCTCGAGGATCTCAAGGCCAACCTCCGGGTTGCCCAAGAGTCCTACACTGTGCAGGCCAACAAATCCCGTCTCCCCACTCCCGACATCTCCGTTGGCGACCTCGTTTTTCTGGATCGTCGCCACATTCGCACCCTTCGTCCCTCCAACAAGCTTGACCAGAAAAAGCTTGGCCCCTTTAAAGTTCTTCGCCGCATCAACCCCGTTGCCTTTGAGCTTAAACTCCCTTCCACACTTAAAGTTCACCCCGTTTTCCATGTATCCCTCCTTGAACCCCGAACGAAGGACATTGTTCCCGAGTTCACCCAACCAGAACCACCTCCCATTCTTGTTAACTCCCAGGAAGAGTTTGAGGTCGAGACTGTTCTCGATTCTCGGCTCTTCCGTGGTCGCTTACAGTACTTGGTTCAGTGGAAGGGCTATTCCGAGACTGACCGGTCTTGGGAGCCCGCTGCCAATGTTTCCCACGCCACTGATCTTGTTGCTGACTTCCACCTTCGCTATCCCTCAAAGCCGAAGGCGACGTCCGGAGTTCGTCGCTAAGGAAGGGGATGATGTTAGGGATAGCTCCTGCTTGTTCTCCACTTTGACTGCACACTTGGCTATTCTTTTGCCTTCTGTTTGTTTGTGTGTAGCCTTGCAGTTCCCCTCCGATTTTCCGCCTTTTGCCTGTCTTTTCCGCTCCTTCCGCACTTCCGTTTTCCCGCGCTGCTCCGCTTCCTTTGTCTTCTTCGCACGCGCCGGTTTGTTTGTGCACGCGCCTTGCTGCGATTGGTTGCAATTCGGCTGCCGGTCATGTGTCCCCCCACCGGTGACTCATGACCTGCCTGACCGCCCCGATCTCTTGTTCATCTCGCATGCATTTGCCCCAACCTTATACTTGACCAATCCGCTTCTTGGACGTTGAGTCACATTGCTTCGCCTTTGCACGTTTCTCCTGCCAGGTGCTTCGCTTTTGCTTGCGCCTCTCTCGCTTTGGTTCTCTGCCTGTCTCGGTGGTCCTTCTCGGCCCTCGTTCGTGCATCGCCCCCTTCGCCCTGCTCGATCGCCCACTTTTCCCTCCCTTGGCCGCCCTTCGCTGCCAAGTCCGGACTTGTCTATAAATAGCCTGACCCCCGCGATGTGTAGTCGAACCTTAGCGTTCAAAATAGGACTAAATAAAGTGCCTTCTACTTTATTCTCTGAGTGTTCCTCACGTCTCATTTCGAGACAAGTCTTATCTTGAACGGATCTTTGCTTCCCTCGCTCCCTCTCCGAGTCCACTTCGGACTCTACCCTTGCTTTCCCTGAGCTCACTTCGAGCTCACTTCTTCTTTTGCCGTTGAGTCCCCTTTGGACTTTAACATCCACCCGTGATTCCAGCCTATGGCCAGAGGGTTTTTTAAAATTTTAAAATTCTAGAGCCAAACCCTGGTCCTCCAGGTCCAAAGGACTTCACAGATCACAGACCCACTGTAGAGTGAGCCAGATAGAACTGCCTGGATCATATAGAAACCGAGGTCACAGGGAGGTCACAGTGCCGATAGACCCCAGCCATTCGCCCGTGATCCTCCCGTGATTCCAGCCTATGGCCAGAGGGTTTTTTTTTAAAATTTTAAAATTCTAGAGCCAAACCCTGGTCTCCAGGTCCAAAGGACTTCACAGATCACAGATCCACTATAGAGTGGGCCCGATAGAACTGGCTGGGTGATATAGAATCCGAGGTCACAGCGAGATCACAGCGCCTATTCTATCTTAGCGATTCTTCGACTCTTCTGAGTACTACCGTCATCCTACACATCGCCTGTAGTATCCCCCCGTCACACACGTAGCACACGTAGCACACGTAGCACACGTATCACTGTTCCCACGCTTCTAGCGCGTATTCCCATCACTCGCCTGTTGCTGGAGTTCCCACAGTTCCCAGAGTACCCAGAGTACTCAAAGTATCCCCCGAAGTACCCAGAGTACTTCCCCAGCTACCCATGCTTCTGAACTGCCACTGGTACTGCCACAGGTCAGGTTTTAGCCTGAACCCAAGGCTCGAGTCTATACTGGAGCTCAGGCCTGGGTTAAGGCTAGGCTTTAGGGCTCAGGGTTTAGGCTGTTCCCAGACCTGCGCTCTTGTACCGCGCGTTCAGGCCTGGACTGGGGCTGGTGTTGGGGCAGTATATAGAGAGAACACTGCAAGAGCTGATGTCTATAGCCTTATCACGGCCCAGACCAAACCCTGACCAGACACCCATTACAGGCTGCAGCTTGACACTGAGCCTAAGAACCGGAGCCTAAAGCCTAGAGCCTAAAGCCTAAGTACCAAGGCCTAAAGCCCGTGGTCTCTGGCCTGGCCTGTGAGCAAGCCATGATATATTCAATCCTATTCAATTGTAGCTGTTTCTGTACTATACCATTCTATACTATACCATTCTCTTCTCTTCTATACTATTCTATTCTCTTCTATTCTCTTCTATTCTATTCTAATAGATCATACAATATAATAAAAGAGTATAGTAGTAGTATAGTAGTAGTATGGTAGTAGTAGTAGTAATAGTAGTAGTAGTAATAGTAGTAGAACATATACGGAGATAGAGGATACCATAGGAGAGACTGCAGCAGCTTGCCCTATACCCGCCCAAAGCCTCTATAGTAGACTCCACTGGCTTCAAACACGAGCGTGATCGTGGATGCCGCGCACATTGGGTGACCCGTACGTGGCCAGTACGTGGCCAGTACGTGCCCATTGGTTGTGCCCACCACGCATTGTAAAAAGTACCCAAACATATAGGCACCGAGGTCACAGGGAGGTCACAGGGAGGTCACAGCCTACATAAAACAGCGTCGTCTGCTACCATGACTTGGACTTGGACACAGAGGAAGCGCGCCTCAGCATACAGATCCCCATTGAAGATCAAACTGCTGTGATCTCATTATGGAATCTGTGATCTCGGCCCATCTTTTGGACCGCCCAGGCCTCTTCAATTTTAAAATTTCAAAATCCAGCCAGGCATCCGGCTATGATCCACCCGTGATCCACCGCCCGTGATCCACCCGTGATTCCAGCCTATGGCCAGAGGGTTTTTTAAAATTTTAAAATTCTAGAGCCAAACCCTGGTCCTCCAGGTCCAAAGGACTTCACAGATCACAGACCCACTGTAGAGTGAGCCAGATAGAACTGCCTGGATCATATAGAAACCGAGGTCACAGGGAGGTCACAGTGCCGATAGACCCCAGCCATTCGCCCGTGATCCTCCCGTGATTCCAGCCTATGGCCAGAGGGTTTTTTTTTAAAATTTTAAAATTCTAGAGCCAAACCCTGGTCTCCAGGTCCAAAGGACTTCACAGATCACAGATCCACTATAGAGTGGGCCCGATAGAACTGGCTGGGTGATATAGAATCCGAGGTCACAGCGAGATCACAGCGCCTATTCTATCTTAGCGATTCTTCGACTCTTCTGAGTACTACCGTCATCCTACACATCGCCTGTAGTATCCCCCCGTCACACACGTAGCACACGTAGCACACGTAGCACACGTATCACTGTTCCCACGCTTCTAGCGCGTATTCCCATCACTCGCCTGTTGCTGGAGTTCCCACAGTTCCCAGAGTACCCAGAGTACTCAAAGTATCCCCCGAAGTACCCAGAGTACTTCCCCAGCTACCCATGCTTCTGAACTTTTTTTTTTTTGTTACTATAGTCAACTTTATTCAAGAAGACAAGCCATCAGGTCCAACAGGTTGGTACCCCGGCACGTTGAGTACACAGGCAAGCCTATTTACTCCTGTTGCAGCCTAGTGCTGCCTCAGCTGCCCACAAGGTCTGAGACCAAGCGGGTGAACACATTTTCGAGCAGTTCCCACAAGGGAACAGCAGGATCGAGGGGGGGTCGGGGTGGAGGAATGACAAGTGCTGACACTATACTACGCTGTGATGAGGGTGCAGGGAGAGACTGCAAGGGTGGGACTACACTGGGTGTGGGAGTGGGTGGTGGTGCTGGGTGTGCACCAAGTGCGAATGCTCGGAAGGCAGTGCGGGGAGCGGGTACATGAGCAGCAAGTGATCCAAGTGCGGGAGGGGTGCGACTGCGAGGGGGAGTGCGATCGAAACTGAGCAGGTCCAGCAGCTTGTCCACTGGTCCCACTCCGGCTATACCACTTTCCACCCAAGTCGGGTGGGCCGTCTTGAGGGCTGCGACCTTGCGGACCAGGACTTGATGCGGATCCACACACTGCTGTGCGTGGGTCCTGGTCAAGTCGATCCCGGATCCGTGTCGAGCCAGGTTCTTGCACTTGCGGTAGCCAAATCTGAAGTGGCCTGGGAGAGCACCGAGTCGCCATCGGACCATGAACATGAGCATGATCATGGATCCTTGGTACCCGCGAGCCTCCCAGAGTCCCGACATCTTGGTCGACGGGGTGCAGGCGGCGGTGAGCTGCTTGGAGCGGTCGAAGCCGTTCTTCATGTGGTCCTCGAAGATGAGGGTCTTGATCGGGACGGGCTGGGGTCGGGGCGGTCCGGGCGGCGGCGGCTGGTGTCGGGTCTTGCCTCGGTAGATCTCCGTGGCCGTGAGGGAGTGGTCGGCCTCTTGTCGGCGGACCACCATTTTTTTTTTTTTTGTTACTATAGTCAACTTTATTCAAGAAGACAAGCCATCAGGTCCAACAGGTTGGTACCCCGGCACGTTGAGTACACAGGCAAGCCTATTTACTCCTGTTGCAGCCTAGTGCTGCCTCAGCTGCCCACAAGGTCTGAGACCAAGCGGGTGAACACATTTTCGAGCAGTTCCCACAAGGGAACAGCAGGATCGAGGGGGGGTCGGGGTGGAGGAATGACAAGTGCTGACACTATACTACGCTGTGATGAGGGTGCAGGGAGAGACTGCAAGGGTGGGACTACACTGGGTGTGGGAGTGGGTGGTGGTGCTGGGTGTGCACCAAGTGCGAATGCTCGGAAGGCAGTGCGGGGAGCGGGTACATGAGCAGCAAGTGATCCAAGTGCGGGAGGGGTGCGACTGCGAGGGGGAGTGCGATCGAAACTGAGCAGGTCCAGCAGCTTGTCCACTGGTCCCACTCCGGCTATACCACTTTCCACCCAAGTCGGGTGGGCCGTCTTGAGGGCTGCGACCTTGCGGACCAGGACTTGATGCGGATCCACACACTGCTGTGCGTGGGTCCTGGTCAAGTCGATCCCGGATCCGTGTCGAGCCAGGTTCTTGCACTTGCGGTAGCCAAATCTGAAGTGGCCTGGGAGAGCACCGAGTCGCCATCGGACCATGAACATGAGCATGATCATGGATCCTTGGTACCCGCGAGCCTCCCAGAGTCCCGACATCTTGGTCGACGGGGTGCAGGCGGCGGTGAGCTGCTTGGAGCGGTCGAAGCCGTTCTTCATGTGGTCCTCGAAGATGAGGGTCTTGATCGGGACGGGCTGGGGTCGGGGCGGTCCGGGCGGCGGCGGCTGGTGTCGGGTCTTGCCTCGGTAGATCTCCGTGGCCGTGAGGGAGTGGTCGGCCTCTTGTCGGCGGACCACCATGGCCCAGTGCGGATCGGCTCGGACTCCTTGGCCGAGGAACTGGTCGGGGTGGTAGGGCGCAATGATCTTGTTGCGCAGGATCATCGACAGCATCTTGTCGCCGTCAGAGACTTGGTCGTCCCAGCGGGCCCAGTTCTGCAGGGCCAGCATCTTGACACGGACCGACATCTTGGGAAGGCCGCAGTTGAGGTGCATGGCACCGACGGGAGTGCCGGGGCCGACGCGGAACATGGTGCGGAGGGCCGTCATCTGGGCGTCGTCGAGGCGGTCGCGCAGAGCTGGGTCGGGGATGTCCATGGCCATCCCGTATTCGAGGGTCGGCCGCACAAAGGTCTTGTAGACCTGGGTGATGGTCTTGGCCGAGACCTTGCCGAGGGTGATGCCGAGTCCAACCACGGTGTCGGTGACCATGTGGACCTTGCGGAGGAGCTTGTCGAACTGGAGGTCCGGGCGGAATCCGTCAATGTCGACCATGACACCGAGGTAGCGGAACTGGAGGACCTTGGGCAGCTCGGTGCCGTACAGCTTGGCGGGATGGAGCTGGTCGACGTTGCAGGCCGAGTACAGCACCTCGCACTTGGGAGGCGAGAAGCGGTACCGGTTGTCGATGCTGTGGCGTTCGCAGATATCCAGCATGGCCTGGGTGCGGCCAGCCGGACAGATGAGGACACCGTCATCGGCAAACCAGAGCGAGTTGACCCGGAGACGGTGGTGGCGACTCGAGGCAAGCACAAGTCCGTCCTCGGCTCGGAGCAGTCCAGGCAGGTCGTCAATGTGGGCACTGAACAGAAGGGGACTCAGGACCGAGCCTTGGATGAGACCCTTCTGCAGCCACACAGGCTGCGACGTGCGGCCCTTGCTGGCGACGCGGACAAGAGTGCGGTCGAACATGGCCCTGAGGACCCCGACGGCGACCGGACCAGCACCTCGGGTGGCGATCTTGTCCCAGAGGCGCTCCCGCCAGACAGTGTCGTAGGCGGCCTTGATGTCGAGGAAGACCAGGCTGTACTCGTCGTCGCGGATCTTGTTCATGCGGACAAGAGCGTCGAGCGAGTACACCTGGTCGAGGGTGCCTCGGTCCGGGCGGAAGCCTCCCTGGGCAATGTCCATGATGCCGATCTCGCGGGTGAGGAACGGCAGCAGGACTCGCTCGGCGATCTTGCGGAGGACCTGGGTCAACCCGATGGGCCGGTACATGGCCGGATCGAGGATCGAACCCTTGTTCTTGTAGACCGGATGGATCAGGACAGTGTTCCACTCGGTCGGGACGACGGAGGCCTTGAGGGCGGCCAGCAGGATGGCCCGGAGCCAGGGAGCGACCACGGGAGCGACAGGGTGCAGCATCTCGGCCTTGATCTTGTCCGGGCCGGAAGACTTGCGCTTGGGGGACTTGACGATGGCATCGGCCACCTCGTCCGACGACAATCGGGGAATGGAGCGGTCCTCGGGGAGCAGGCGCGGAACAGTGTCCAGGGGTCTTGGGCCGACGGTCCGGTCAAAGGCGGCACCGGGGGTGTCCTGGGAGTGCGAGGAGACCTTGCCGTAGTGGACCACAAGTCGCTCGAGGGCCTCGTCCGAGTTGTCAAAGTGGAAGGCGTCGTCGAGCTCCTTGCGCTTCTTCATGGCGGCCAGGGACTTGGCGACCTCGGAAGCGTTGAGGGAGTGCAGCTTGTTCATGGCCAGGGTCTCGGCTGCTCGGCGGGACTGGACGATGAGGTTCTTTTCTTGTTTGCGGACAGCGCGGAGTTCGGCGCGCTTGTCCTCGGCGACGCGGAGGGAGAGCCCGGGCAACTTGAGCTGGTAGATGAGATCGCGGCGCCTCTCGCGAAGCTGCCGCATCTCGGGGATCAGGGCCGGGTCCTTCCAGACGGTCTTGATGGAAGCCTTGCCGATGGTGGAGTCGGCAGCGGTGGTGATCAGGGCGATCATGATGGACCAGGCGCGGTCGATGCAGTCCTGGGCCGCACTCTCCGAGATCGGAATGACCGATCCCCTTGAGATTGGCCGGAGTGCAGCCTGGATGCGCTGCAGACCGCGTTCGCGCTCGTCCAGCAGCGCCAAGAGGTACTGGGCGCGGACGGCAGGATCCTCGAGCTGGGCGATCTTCCACTGCCATTGGTCGACCTTTGGGTAGTACTTTGGCTGTACCCGCAGAGTCGCCCAGATGGGGAAGTGGTCGGACTGGCCACGGAAGGCACCGGCAGTGTCGACCTGCAGCAGCGGGTCGTTGTTGGCCTGGCGATGCGACACAAAGATGTAGTCGATCGTTGTCCAGCTGGGACCCCGCTGCCGGGTGTGGGTCGGGATTTTTTTTTTTTTTGTTACTATAGTCAACTTTATTTAAGAAGACAAGCCATCAGGTCCAACAGGTTGGTACCCCGGCACGTTGAGTACACAGGCAAGCCTATTTACTCCTGTTGCAGCCTAGTGCTGCCTCAGCTGCCCACAAGGTCTGAGACCAAGCGGGTGAACACATTTTCAAGCAGTTCCCACAAGGGAATAGCAGGATCGACGGGAGGTCGGGGTGGTGGAGTGACAAGTGCTGGCACTATACTACGCTGTGATGAGGGTGCAGGGAGAGACTGCAAGGGTGGGACTACACTGGTTGTGGGAGTGGGTGCTGGTACTGGGTGTGCACCAAGTGCGAATGCTCGGAAGGCAGTGCGGGGAGCGGGTACATGAGCAGCAAGCGATCCAAGTGCGGGAGGGGTGCGAGTGCGAGGGGGAGTGCGATCGAAAGAGAGCAGGTCCAGCAGCTTGTCCACTGGTCCCACTCCGGCTATACCACTTTCCACCCAAGTCGGGTGGGCCGTCTTGAGGGCTGCGACCTTGCGGACCAGGACTTGATGCGGATCCACACATTGCTGTGCGTGGGTCCTGGTCAAGTCGATCCCGGATCCGTGTCGAGCCAGGTTCTTGCACTTGCGGTATCCGAACCTGAAGTGGCCTGGGAGAGCACCGAGTCGCCATCGGACCATGAACATGAGCATGACCATGGATCCTTGGTACCCGCGAGCCTCCCAGAGTCCCGACATCTTGGTCGACGGGGTGCAGGCGGCGGTGAGCTGCTTGGAGCGGTCGAAGCCGTTCTTCATGTGGTCCTCGAAGATGAGGGTCTTGATCGGGACGGGCTGGGGTCGGGGCGGTCCGGGCGGCGGCGGCTGGTGTCGGGTCTTGCCTCGGTAGATCTCCGTGGCCGTGAGGGAGTGGTCGGCCTCTTGTCGGCGGACCACCATGGCCCAGTGCGGATCGGCTCGGACTCCTTGGCCGAGGAACTGGTCGGGGTGGTAGGGCGCAATGATCTTGTTGCGCAGGATCATCGACAGCATCTTGTCGCCGTCAGAGACTTGGTCGTCCCAGCGGGCCCAGTTCTGCAGGGCCAGCATCTTGACACGGACGGACATCTTGGGGAGGCCGCAGTTGAGGTGCATGGCACCGACGGGAGTGCCGGGGCCGACGCGGAACATGGTGCGGAGGGCCGTCATCTGGGCGTCGTCGAGGCGGTCGCGCAGAGCCGGGTCCGGGATGTCCATGGCCATCCCGTATTCGAGGGTCGGCCGCACAAAGGTCTTGTAGACCTGGGTGATGGTCTTGGCCGAGACCTTGCCGAGGGTGATGCCAAGTCCAACCACGGTGTCGGTGACCATGTGGACCTTGCGGAGGAGCTTGTCGAACTGGAGGTCCGGGCGGAATCCGTCAATGTCGACCATGACACCGAGGTAGCGGAACTGGAGGACCTTGGGCAGCTCGGTGCCGTACAGCTTGGCGGGATGGAGCTGGTCGACGTTGCAGGCCGAGTACAGCACCTCGCACTTGGGAGGCGAGAAGCGGTAGCGATTGTCGACACTGTGACGCTCACAGATGTCCAGCATGGCCTGGGTGCGGCCAGCCGGACAGATGAGGACACCATCGTCGGCAAACCAGAGCGAGTTGACCCGGAGACGGTGGTGGCGACTGGAGGCAAGCACAAGTCCGTCCTCGGCTCGGAGCAGTCCAGGCAGGTCGTCAATGTGGGCACTGAACAGAAGGGGACTCAGGACCGAGCCTTGGATGAGACCCTTCTGCAGCCACACAGGCTGTGACGTGCTGTTAGAGTCCGAAGGGGACTCAACGGCAAAAGAAGAAGTGAGCTCGAAGTGAGCTCAGGGAAGGCAAGGGTAAAGTCCGAAGTGGACTCGGAGAGGGAGCGAGGGAAGCAAAGATCCGTTCAAGATAAGACTAGTCTCGAAATGAGACGTGAGGAACACTCAGAGAATAAAGTAGAAGGCACTTTATTTAGTCCTATTTTGAACGCTGAGGTTCGACTACACATCGCGGGGGTCAGGCTATTTATAGACAAGTCCGGACTTGGCAGCGAAGGGCGGCCAAGGGAGGGAAAAGTGGGCGATCGAGCAGGGCGAAGGGGGCGATGCACGAACGAGGGCCGAGAAGGACCACCGAGACAGGCAGAGAACCAAAGCGAGGGAGGCGCAAGCAAAAGCGAAGCACCTGGCAGGAGAAACGTGCAAAGGCGAAGCAATGTGACTCAACGTCCAAGAAGCGGATTGGTCAAGTATAAGGTTGGGGCAAATGCATGCGAGATGAACAAGAGATCGGGGCGGTCAGGCAGGTCATGAGTCACCGGTGGTGGGACACATGACCGGCAGCCGAATTGCAACCAATCGCAGCAAGGCGCGTGCACAAACAAACCGGCGCGTGCGAAGAAGACAAAGGAAGCGGAGCAGCGCGGGGAAACGGAAGTGCGGAAGGAGCGGAAATGGCAGGCAAAAGGCGGAAAATTGGAGGGGAACTGCAAAGCTACACACAAACAAACAGAAAGGCAAAAGAACAGCCAAGTGTGCAGTCAAAGTGGAGAACAAGCAGAAGCTATCCCTAACATCATCCCCTTCCTTAGCGACGAACTCCGGGCGTCGCCTTCGGCTTTGAGGGATAGCGAAGGTGGAAGTCAGCAACAAGATCAGTGGCGTGGGAAACATTGGCAGCGGGCTCCCAAGACCGGTCAGTCTCGGAATAGCCCTTCCACTGAACCAAGTACTGTAAGCGACCACGGAAGAGCCGAGAATCGAGAACAGTCTCGACCTCAAACTCTTCCTGGGAGTCAACAAGAATGGGTGGAGGTTCGGGTTGGGTGAACTCGGGAACAATGTCCTTCGTTCGGGGTTCAAGGAGGGATACATGAAAGACGGGGTGGACTTTGAGTGTGGAAGGGAGTTTAAGTTCAAAGGCAACGGGGTTGATGCGGCGAAGAACTTTAAAGGGGCCAAGCTTTTTCTGATCAAGCTTGTTGGAGGGACGAAGGGTGCGGATGTGGCGACGATCAAGAAAAACGAGGTCGCCAACGGAGATGTCGGGAGTGGGGAGACGGGATTTGTTGGCCTGCAAAGTGTAGGACTCTTGGGCAACCCGGAGGTTGGCCTTGAGATCCTCGAGAACGGTCTGAAGTCGGTCGACACGTTCTTCGGCAGAGGGCACAACAGAAGGATCACGGATGATGGAGGGATCAAAAATGGGGTGATGGCCATGGACTGCAAAGAAGGGAGTCATGCCAGTGGAGGTGTTTTCCGAGTTGTTGTAAGTGAACTCGGCAAGGGGAAGGTGAAGGGTCCAGTCGTCTTGCAGGTAATTGCAATGGATACGCAAATACTGCTCGATGACCTGGTTGAGAACCTCGGTCGAACCGTCGGTCTCGGGGTGGAAGGCAGAAGAAAGGGAAATCTTCGTCTTCAGAAGCTCATTGAAGCGCCTCCAGAAGGCCGAAGTAAACTGAGTTCCTCGGTCCGAAACAATAGACCGGGGACAACCATGCAAGCGGAAGATGTGGGAGAGGAAGAGTTCGGCGGTTTGCTCGCCTGTAACCGTCTTCGTGGTGGGCACAAAGTGTGCTTGTTTGGACAGGCGGTCCTTAACCACGAAGATGGAGTCAAAGCCGTTCGAAGGTGGGAGATCCGTGATGAAGTCCATCGACAGGTCCCACCAACGTTCGGAAGGAACGGGGAGAGGGTGAAGTAAACCATAAGGGGAGTGACGGGACGGCTTGGCTCGCTGGCACGCTTCACAATTAGCAATGAAGCGACGCACAGACTTACGAAGCCGGGGCCAGTGAAAGTCCCGGGAGATGAGCTCAACGGTCTTGGCAAGACCAAAGTGACCAGCGGCAGCGGAGCAGTGACGTTGCTCAAACACTTTGAGCTGGAGCTCGGGGGAAGGGACAACGATCAGGTCTTTAAAGTAAAGGAGACCGTCACGGAAGGAGTAATCGCCATCAAGACGTTTGGCGTTGAAGTCAGAAAGAAGGGAACAAGAAAGGGTGGCAGCTCGAATCTCGGAAAGAAAATCGGGGTTCGAGCCGATAACGGTGATGCTGTCGAGAGAAATAGACTCGAACAGCTGAAGGAAGTTGGTGGAGTGGAGGGAGTCACCAGGCTTTATCTCAAAGTCAGAACGGCGACTGAGAGCATCGGCTTTGGTGTTGAGGCGACCAGGGCGGTGGTAAATGCGAAAAGCAAAATCAGAAAGGAATTGGGCCCACCGGAACTGGCGGCGAGAAAGTTGGGAAGCGGAAGTGAACCGGGTGAGGTTCTGGTGATCAGAGAAAACAAGAGTGGGATGATCGGGGTCGGCAGCCATCAAGTAATGACGCCAGGCAGTAAAGGAATCGACAATAGCAAGGAGCTCTTTGTCGTGGGTGTCATAATTCACCTCGGCGGGACGGAATTGCCGAGAGTGAAAAGCAACGGGGTGAAGAGCGCCGTCAGGGTCAAACTGGGAAAGGACGGCACCCAGAGCAAAGTCAGAAGCATCGGGCTCGATGACAGCGGGTTTGGAGAAATCAAAGTAACGAAGAATAGGTGCGGAAGTGAATGAACGTTTAAGAGAATCAAAAGCCTCTTGGGCCTCGGGAGACCAAGAGAAGGTGGAGGATTTGGTGGTGAGTGAAGTCAAAGGACGAGCAAGTGCGGAAAAGTCCTTGACGAAGCGGCGGTAAAAGTTTGCGAAACCAATAAAAACTTGGATGTCGCGAGCAGAAGAGGGAACAGGCCAAAGGGAAACGGCCTCGACCTTGGCAGGGTCCATTTTAATGCCATCGGCAGAAATGATCATGCCGAGAAAGTCAACTTCAGAAAGGTCAAAAGAACACTTGGCCGGATTGACCTTAAGAGAGTGTTCACGAAGGCGAGAAAGAACAAGCTTAACATGCTCCTCATGCTCCAGGGGATCTTTTGAGAAGATCAGGATGTCGTCAAGATAAATGACAACACAGACACCAAGGAGGTCCGAGAAGATGTCGTTCATAAAAAACTGAAAAGCAGCGGGGGCATTCGAAAGACCAAAGGGGATAACATTGTACTCGTAAGAGCCAGATTTGCAAACAAAAGCAGTCTTCCACTCATCGCCCTTCTTGACACGAACCAAGTGGTAAGCATCAGGAAGGTCAAGGTGTGAGAAGACGCGGGCAGAAGAAAGTTTATCCAGAAGATCCTGGAAGAGGGGAAGAGGGTAGCGGTTCTTCTTCGTGATGGCATTGAGGCCCCGGTAGTCGACGCAAAGGCGAAGACCACCATTGGGCTTCTTCACGAAGAAGCAGGGAGCACCAACGGGAGAAGAGGATTTGGAGATCCAACCACGTGCGAGGGCGTTGGTCAGATACTCCGAAAGAGCAGATTCCTCGGCCGGGGACAAAGGATAGACTTTCCCCGGCTTTGGCAAACGAGGTTCCTTTCCATCCTCGGTCCGTACAAACTCAATAGACAAGTCATACGGACGGTGAGGAGGCAAGGAAGAAGGAGGGTCAGACTTGAGGCTGAAAACGTCGCCAAACTCATTGTATTTGAGCGGGACACCTCGAGAGTCAACAGGGGTGCCAGACTCGGCATACACCTTCGTCGTGAGCACGGACCTTATCGACACCGTAGGATACGTCTCCGGCGAAGGAGGACGGATATCCATTTGGGCAGCGAAAATGTCGAGCTTGTCTTCCCGTGCAAGACGGAGAAGACTCGCCGCATTAACGAGCTCAATGTCGGGCGAAGATAAAGCCGTTGGCTCTTCAGAAAGCGAAGCAGAGTCAAGGCGGGAAGAAAGGGAAGGCGAAGTGCCAAAGGAGGGAACCGGTGTAAGGGAAGGACCGGAGGGAGGAGTCAAAGGCGAAGTGCCCGAAGGGGGAGGCGAATAGCCGGAAGGGGACGAAGTGTCCAAGGAGGAAGCAGAGACATCCGCGAGGATGTGTCCATCAGCAAGGCAAGAGGGATCGGAGAACGAAAGGGAGAGGGACTTCCAATTGACAACTGGATTATGCAAGCGCATCCAGGGAAGACCAAGAGTGATGGGAGTGGTGGAGAGTCGAGTCACAAGAAAAGAAATCGACTCGGTGTGGGAACCAATGGTCAACGTCACAGGAACGGTTTGGAAACGAATGAAACCGGCCGAAGAACCATCAGCAAGGGAAACGGAGTAGGGAGTAGAAAGAGGGATAAGAGAGAGTTTATGGAGATCCGCAAAGGCAGGATCAATGAGGGCAAGAGCGGTGCATCCATCATCAATAAAGACAGAAAGGGAGATGGAGACCGGGCCAGAAAGACTCATGACGACAAGGGTGGCCGGAAGAAGAAGCTTATCGTCCGATAATGACGAGTCAGAGGGGGAAGATGTTCGTATCGCCGAACAGACCACCTCGCTTACTTGCGAGGTGCTGCTCGGCTGTGGGCATTTCCCGAGTTCCGTTTGACCAGAACCGGGCACTGCTGAACATCGCGACTGCCGGGACAAGACTTTTCCCCGCAGTACAGGCAGAGACCCTGCTCACGACGTCGCTTTTTCTCGACGTCGGAGAGCTTAGCAGGGCGGACCGAGACAGAGTCAAGGTCCATGGGAGTGGGTGCAGAAGAGGAGGAAGAAGAAACATGCGCGGGAGAATGGTGGTGATGGGGAGCAGAGCGAGAAGAAGGAGGAGGAGGTTGGGAACGGGAGGAGATCTTGAGACGATGGAGGGCATCGTCGTACTCGACCGCTGCCTTGATCAACTCAGGCAGGGAAGCGGGAGCGGGGCGGAGACCGATGAGGTGGAACTTGACCTCAGACTTCAAACCCTCCTTGAAGAAGTGCATCTTGGTGGGTTCATCAGTCTGGACGCGGGCGGCGAGCTGGACGAAGCGGGTGGCGAAGGCTTGGCAGGACTTGAGCTGGACCAAGCGCTTGAGGTCGTTCAAGGCCTTATCTTGCGAGGAGGCCGTGTCCTCACCGAAGGTCGACTTGAGGGCAACTTCAAAATCCGCGAAGGAAGCCGGGAAGCGGTTGGCCATGTAGAAGGCGGCCTCGTACCACTTGAAGGCTTCACCGCGGAGGAAGGAGGTGGCGTACAGGACCTTCTGGCGCTCGGGCGCGAAGAAGGCAGGATCGGCGAGGAAAACCAGGTGGCACTGGGCGAGGAAGGCCGTCGTTTCATCGCGGGAACCTAGGAACTCCTTGGGCTTGTTGACCTGGTAGACCTGGCGGGGAGCGGCGGCGGGAGCTTGCAGATCTTGGATCTGACGATGGAGAGCAGCGTTCTGGGTCATGAGGGCGTTCATACGCTCCTCCATGCGCGCCAGATACGCGTTGAGGTCTGCAGGGGGTGCAGCAGGCTCAGCCATCGGATCGACGAGGGAAAGAGAGGCGAAAGAAGAAGAAAGGCCGGGAAGCCAAGAGGGAGCGTTCAAAATGATGTTAGAGTCCGAAGGGGACTCAACGGCAAAAGAAGAAGTGAGCTCGAAGTGAGCTCAGGGAAGGCAAGGGTAAAGTCCGAAGTGGACTCGGAGAGGGAGCGAGGGAAGCAAAGATCCGTTCAAGATAAGACTAGTCTCGAAATGAGACGTGAGGAACACTCAGAGAATAAAGTAGAAGGCACTTTATTTAGTCCTATTTTGAACGCTGAGGTTCGACTACACATCGCGGGGGTCAGGCTATTTATAGACAAGTCCGGACTTGGCAGCGAAGGGCGGCCAAGGGAGGGAAAAGTGGGCGATCGAGCAGGGCGAAGGGGGCGATGCACGAACGAGGGCCGAGAAGGACCACCGAGACAGGCAGAGAACCAAAGCGAGGGAGGCGCAAGCAAAAGCGAAGCACCTGGCAGGAGAAACGTGCAAAGGCGAAGCAATGTGACTCAACGTCCAAGAAGCGGATTGGTCAAGTATAAGGTTGGGGCAAATGCATGCGAGATGAACAAGAGATCGGGGCGGTCAGGCAGGTCATGAGTCACCGGTGGTGGGACACATGACCGGCAGCCGAATTGCAACCAATCGCAGCAAGGCGCGTGCACAAACAAACCGGCGCGTGCGAAGAAGACAAAGGAAGCGGAGCAGCGCGGGGAAACGGAAGTGCGGAAGGAGCGGAAATGGCAGGCAAAAGGCGGAAAATTGGAGGGGAACTGCAAAGCTACACACAAACAAACAGAAAGGCAAAAGAACAGCCAAGTGTGCAGTCAAAGTGGAGAACAAGCAGAAGCTATCCCTAACAGCACCTCAACTGCGGCCTTCCCAAGATGTCGGTCCGTGTCAAGATGCTGGCCCTGCAGAACTGGGCCCGCTGGGACGACCAAGTCTCTGACGGCGACAAGATGCTGTCGATGATCCTGCGCAACAAGATCATTGCGCCCTACCACCCCGACCAGTTCCTCGGCCAAGGAGTCCGAGCCGATCCGCACTGGGCCATGGTGGTCCGCCGACAAGAGGCCGACCACTCCCTCACGGCCACGGAGATCTACCGAGGCAAGACCCGACACCAGCCGCCGCCGCCCGGACCGCCCCGACCCCAGCCCGTCCCGATCAAGACCCTCATCTTCGAGGACCACATGAAGAACGGCTTCGACCGCTCCAAGCAGCTCACCGCCGCCTGCACCCCGTCGACCAAGATGTCGGGACTCTGGGAGGCTCGCGGGTACCAAGGATCCATGATCATGCTCATGTTCATGGTCCGATGGCGACTCGGTGCTCTCCCAGGCCACTTCAGATTTGGCTACCGCAAGTGCAAGAACCTGGCTCGACACGGATCCGGGATCGACTTGACCAGGACCCACGCACAGCAGTGTGTGGATCCGCATCAAGTCCTGGTCCGCAAGGTCGCAGCCCTCAAGACGGCCCACCCGACTTGGGTGGAAAGTGGTATAGCCGGAGTGGGACCAGTGGACAAGCTGCTGGACCTGCTCAGTTTCGATCGCACTCCCCCTCGCAGTCGCACCCCTCCCGCACTTGGA
>NW_026516492.1:0-31206 GCF_025602895.1 Polychytrium aggregatum | reverse complement strand
TGATGTCTTGCCGACCCCGATCATCCCACTCTTGTTTCTCTGATCACCAGAACCTCACCCGGTTCACTTCCGCTTCCCAACTTTCTCGCCGCCAGTTCCGGTGGGCCCAATTCCTTTCTGATTTTGCTTTTCGCATTACCACCGCCCTGGTCGCCTCAACACCAAAGCCGATGCTCTCAGTCGCCGTTCTGACTTTGAGATAAAGGCCTGGTGACTCCCTCCACTCCACCAACTTCCTTCAGCTGTTCGAGTCTATTTCTCTCGACAGCATCACCGTTATCGGCTCGAACCCCGATTTCTTTCCGAGATTCGAGCTGCCACCCTTTCTTGTTCCCTTCTTTCTGACTTCAACGCCAAACGTCTTGATGGCGATTACTCCTTCCGTGACGGTCTCCTTTACTTTAAAGACCTGATCGTTGTCCCTTCCCCCGAGCTCCAGCTCAAAGTGTTTGAGCAACGTCACTGCTCCGCTGCCGCTGGTCACTTTGGTCTTGCCAAGACCGTTGAGCTCATCTCCCGGGACTTTCACTGGCCCCGGCTTCGTAAGTCTGTGCGTCGCTTCATTGCTAATTGTGAAGCGTGCCAGCGAGCCAAGCCGTCCCGTCACTCCCCTTATGGTTTACTTCACCCTCTCCCCGTTCCTTCCGAACGTTGGTGGGACCTGTCGATGGACTTCATCACGGATCTCCCACCTTCGAACGGCTTTGACTCCATCTTCGTGGTTAAGGACCGCCTGTCCAAACAAGCACACTTTGTGCCCACCACGAAGACGGTTACAGGCGAGCAAACCGCCGAACTCTTCCTCTCCCACATCTTCCGCTTGCATGGTTGTCCCCGGTCTATTGTTTCGGACCGAGGAACTCAGTTTACTTCGGCCTTCTGGAGGCGCTTCAATGAGCTTCTGAAGACGAAGATTTCCCTTTCTTCTGCCTTCCACCCCGAGACCGACGGTTCGACCGAGGTTCTCAACCAGGTCATCGAGCAGTATTTGCGTATCCATTGCAATTACCTGCAAGACGACTGGACCCTTCACCTTCCCCTTGCCGAGTTCACTTACAACAACTCGGAAAACACCTCCACTGGCATGACTCCCTTCTTTGCAGTCCATGGCCATCACCCCATTTTTGATCCCTCCATCATCCGTGATCCTTCTGTTGTGCCCTCTGCCGAAGAACGTGTCGACCGACTTCAGACCGTTCTCGAGGATCTCAAGGCCAACCTCCGGGTTGCCCAAGAGTCCTACACTTTGCAGGCCAACAAATCCCGTCTCCCCACTCCCGACATCTCCGTTGGCGACCTCGTTTTTCTTGATCGTCGCCACATCCGCACCCTTCGTCCCTCCAACAAGCTTGATCAGAAAAAGCTTGGCCCCTTTAAAGTTCTTCGCCGCATCAACCCCGTTGCCTTTGAACTTAAACTCCCTTCCACACTCAAAGTCCACCCCGTCTTTCATGTATCCCTCCTTGAACCCCGAACGAAGGACATTGTTCCCGAGTTCACCCAACCCGAACCTCCACCCATTCTTGTTGACTCCCAGGAAGAGTTTGAGGTCGAGACTGTTCTCGATTCTCGGCTCTTCCGTGGTCGCTTACAGTACTTGGTTCAGTGGAAGGGCTATTCCGAGACTGACCGGTCTTGGGAGCCCGCTGCCAATGTTTCCCACGCCACTGATCTTGTTGCTGACTTCCACCTTCGCTATCCCTCAAAGCCGAAGGCGACGCCCGGAGTTCGTCGCTAAGGAAGGGGATGATGTTAGGGATAGCTTCTGCTTGTTCTCCACTTTGACTGCACACTTGGCTGTTCTTTTGCCTTTCTGTTTGTTTGTGTGTAGCTTTGCAGTTCCCCTCCAATTTTCCGCCTTTTGCCTGCCATTTCCGCTCCTTCCGCACTTCCGTTTCCCCGCGCTGCTCCGCTTCCTTTGTCTTCTTCGCACGCGCCGGTTTGTTTGTGCACGCGCCTTGCTGCGATTGGTTGCAATTCGGCTGCCGGTCATGTGTCCCACCACCGGTGACTCATGACCTGCCTGACCGCCCCGATCTCTTGTTCATCTCGCATGCATTTGCCCCAACCTTATACTTGACCAATCCGCTTCTTGGACGTTGAGTCACATTGCTTCGCCTTTGCACGTTTCTCCTGCCAGGTGCTTCGCTTTTGCTTGCGCCTCCCTCGCTTTGGTTCTCTGCCTGTCTCGGTGGTCCTTCTCGGCCCTCGTTCGTGCATCGCCCCCTTCGCCCTGCTCGATCGCCCACTTTTCCCTCCCTTGGCCGCCCTTCGCTGCCAAGTCCGGACTTGTCTATAAATAGCCTGACCCCCGCGATGTGTAGTCGAACCTCAGCGTTCAAAATAGGACTAAATAAAGTGCCTTCTACTTTATTCTCTGAGTGTTCCTCACGTCTCATTTCGAGACTAGTCTTATCTTGAACGGATCTTTGCTTCCCTCGCTCCCTCTCCGAGTCCACTTCGGACTTTACCCTTGCCTTCCCTGAGCTCACTTCGAGCTCACTTCTTCTTTTGCCGTTGAGTCCCCTTCGGACTCTAACAGTCGGTCTTGACGGAGGCGACGAGCCTGGTTCGATGTCGATGCGATGATCGACGGTGCGTTGGGGTGGCAGGCATTGTGGCAACTGGTCGGGGAATACGTCCTTGTACTCGTCGAGCAGCTTGGTCACCACAGGCGGGGGACCGGGACCGGCTTGGTCGGTGTCGTCGACCTCACGCACGACACAGAGGAACGACGTGTCCTTCTTGATCAGCCTCTTGAATTGCATGGCTGAGAGGAGAGGTGGCATGTTGGGTGAGGCCATGCCCTGCAGGACAATGTCAGGGCCAACACGGACAGTGCGGCCTTTCCAGTCGACGACTGGAGTCGGCTCGGCACGAGCAAGCCAGCTCATGCCGAGGATGGCATCGAACTTGGTGTCGATCACTTGGAACAACAGGACAGGATGGTACTTGGGATGGAGGGCCACTCGCAGGACCACTTGGTGTGTGCACTGCTGCACACGATCGTCTGCAAGCGCCACACTCATCGGCGACTTCTTCTTGGTTGCATGTATGTTGAGCTCCTGGAGCAAGCGTCTGCTGACAAAGTTGCAGCTTGCTCCAGAGTCCACCATCATTCGGACGGTGTGACCTTGGACGGTGGCAGGGAGGTACAGCAGGGACTCTTCATGGTCCTCCTGCACAGCCTCCTGCACCATGACTTGACTTGGGGGAACGGGCGACACTTGGTCTTGGTTGGCTTCATCACGGCCACTCGGACATTTTGGATAGGGTTCGGCCATTGCGGGGGCCTGCGGCGTCAGCACGCCATTGCACACGACGTCCACGGCTTGCGGACACATGTCGGAAGCATCCGACACACACGACTTGACAGGGGTGAGGGCACAGGCGGTCCTGTCCCTCAAGGGTTCTTGATTTTCTTTTTTGTTTTGGTTTTCAATTTTGGTTTTCTCTTCACGTTCGTGGAGAGGCAGGCGGCTTGCGCCACCATGCACCTCTCGCACGACGCACAACACTTGGTTTGTTTCTCCTTCGGGGGAGGGGGCGAGGTGAACTTCCTCTGGAGACGCGTGGACTGCATTGAGCAATCCACGGCGTTGGTCTCCTACTAGGGCTCCAGAGCCACCTAGTAGGGTCGGCCGTTTCCCGACTTCATGGGGCACTCCTTGGCCTGGTGTCCCGGTCGGTGACAGAAGAAGCAGGAACCATGGCGGAGGTCCTCCTGCTTCTGTCTGTCCTTGGGGGAGACAGTGGCAGCTTGCTGGAACCGGGAGCGGGGAGGGCCACGAGCCTCCATGGCGTTGACGTCAACGTCCATGGGCTCAGGCATGGGTCTTGCGGGCGGGGCCGGGCGAGGCGGACGGGCTGGGACGTGATGAGACCGATGGCCGCCTGCCAGCTGCGGGTAGAACTGGCGGCCATGGTACTGGACGTTGTCGAGGTTCTCGGCAACGTCCATCATCACGTCCAGGGACTTGCGGGCATCAGGGTTGCTGGCGATGTACTCTCTGATCTTGGGCTTGAGGCCCTTCTGGAAGAGGTACATCGCATCAGCAGAGCCCAGCTCCTCAATCTGGGAGGAGAGGTCTTCAAACTCCTCGATGTAGCGGGTCACAGAACCACGCTGCACGAGAGAGTATAGCTTGTCACGGGCAATGAGTTCAGCATTGGGGCTGCCGAAGCGGCGACGGAGGCGGTCCTTGAAGTCGTCAAACACACCTTCGCTCTGCTCGTCGAACCCTTGGCGGCGGTACCAACGGTACGCCTGGTCCTTTAAGCAGAGCTTGGCGGCGACGATGTGGTGGGTGGGGGCGACTTGGGCAGCATCGAGGTAGTCCTCGAGTTGCTGCAGCCAGTCCTCCACCGAGGAGGAGCGGCTCTTCCCAGTAAACACTGGGGCACGGAAGGTCTTGAGGAAGGCTTCCGGAAGTGGGCGGGGGTTGCTCATGGCAGGGGCAGGCTCCAGGGACAGAGAGGAGAGTCGGTCGGCAAGAGAGGCGGGATCCAGCTTGAGGATCTAGAAAGAGGACAAACAGGACGAAAACAAGACGAGGATTTCCGATGCTACCATGTAACGTCCACTACTGGGACGTTGGGGCAAGACGGGGAGGGAGGGGGTACAAGACAAGACAGGACGGGGCAGAACAGGGCGGTGCTAGGCTACTCTAGCGGACGGGTGAGCTCGGGGAGCACTTACGTTTATTCACGATAAAACCGAACTCCAGACAAACGGGGGGAACGGGGGCAACCCGCAGGTATACCCTGCGGTGGCCTGCCTGCGGTGCGTGAAAACGCAAAGCGCAGCACAGGTCACGACCCACTGCGCCGCGCAGTACGCGCAGTACGCGCAGCACAGCGTCGGAGATACCATCTCCTACAGGAGGATCACGGGCGAATGGCTGGGGTCTATCGGCACTGTGACCTCCCTGTGACCTCGGTTTCTATATGATCCAGGCAGTTCTATCTGGCTCACTCTACAGTGGGTCTGTGATCTGTGAAGTCCTTTGGACCTGGAGGACCAGGGTTTGGCTCTAGAATTTTAAAATTTTAAAAAACCCTCTGGCCATAGGCTGGAATCACGGGTGGATCACGGGCGGTGGATCACGGGTGGATCATAGCCGGATGCCTGGCTGGATTTTGAAATTTTAAAATTGAAGAGGCCTGGGCGGTCCAAAAGATGGGCCGAGATCACAGATTCCATAATGAGATCACAGCAGTTTGATCTTCAATGGGGATCTGTATGCTGAGGCGCGCTTCCTCTGTGTCCAAGTCCAAGTCATGGTAGCAGACGACGCTGTTTTATGTAGGCTGTGACCTCCCTGTGACCTCCCTGTGACCTCGGTGCCTATATGTTTGGGTACTTTTTACAATGCGTGGTGGGCACAACCAATGGGCACGTACTGGCCACGTACTGGCCACGTACGGGTCACCCAATGTGCGCGGCATCCACGATCACGCTCGTGTTTGAAGCCAGTGGAGTCTACTATAGAGGCTTTGGGCGGGTATAGGGCAAGCTGCTGCAGTCTCTCCTATGGTATCCTCTATCTCCGTATATGTTCTACTACTATTACTACTACTACTATTACTACTACTACTACCATACTACTACTATACTACTACTATACTCTTTTATTATATTGTATGATCTATTAGAATAGAATAGAAGAGAATAGAAGAGAATAGAATAGTATAGAAGAGAAGAGAATGGTATAGTATAGAATGGTATAGTACAGAAACAGCTACAATTGAATAGGATTGAATATATCATGGCTTGCTCACAGGCCAGGCCAGAGACCACGGGCTTTAGGCCTTGGTACTTAGGCTTTAGGCTCTAGGCTTTAGGCTCCGGTTCTTAGGCTCAGTGTCAAGCTGCAGCCTGTAATGGGTGTCTGGTCAGGGTTTGGTCTGGGCCGTGATAAGGCTATAGACATCAGCTCTTGCAGTGTTCTCTCTATATACTGCCCCAACACCAGCCCCAGTCCAGGCCTGAACGCGCGGTACAAGAGCGCAGGTCTGGGAACAGCCTAAACCCTGAGCCCTAAAGCCTAGCCTTAACCCAGGCCTGAGCTCCAGTATAGACTCGAGCCTTGGGTTCAGGCTAAAACCTGACCTGTGGCAGTACCAGTGGCAGTTCAGAAGCATGGGTAGCTGGGGAAGTACTCTGGGTACTTCGGGGGATACTTTGAGTACTCTGGGTACTCTGGGAACTGTGGGAACTCCAGCAACAGGCGAGTGATGGGAATACGCGCTAGAAGCGTGGGAACAGTGATACGTGTGCTACGTGTGCTACGTGTGCTACGTGTGTGACGGGGGGATACTACAGGCGATGTGTAGGATGACGGTAGTACTCAGAAGAGTCGAAGAATCGCTAAGATAGAATAGGCGCTGTGATCTCGCTGTGACCTCGGATTCTATATCACCCAGCCAGTTCTATCGGGCCCACTCTATAGTGGATCTGTGATCTGTGAAGTCCTTTGGACCTGGAGACCAGGGTTTGGCTCTAGAATTTTAAAATTTTAAAAAAAAACCCTCTGGCCATAGGCTGGAATCACGGGAGGATCACGGGCGAATGGCTGGGGTCTATCGGCACTGTGACCTCCCTGTGACCTCGGTTTCTATATGATCCAGGCAGTTCTATCTGGCTCACTCTACAGTGGGTCTGTGATCTGTGAAGTCCTTTGGACCTGGAGGACCAGGGTTTGGCTCTAGAATTTTAAAATTTTAAAAAACCCTCTGGCCATAGGCTGGAATCACGGGTGGATCACGGGCGGTGGATCACGGGTGGATCATAGCCGGATGCCTGGCTGGATTTTGAAATTTTAAAATTGAAGAGGCCTGGGCGGTCCAAAAGATGGGCCGAGATCACAGATTCCATAATGAGATCACAGCAGTTTGATCTTCAATGGGGATCTGTATGCTGAGGCGCGCTTCCTCTGTGTCCAAGTCCAAGTCATGGTAGCAGACGACGCTGTTTTATGTAGGCTGTGACCTCCCTGTGACCTCCCTGTGACCTCGGTGCCTATATGTTTGGGTACTTTTTACAATGCGTGGTGGGCACAACCAATGGGCACGTACTGGCCACGTACTGGCCACGTACGGGTCACCCAATGTGCGCGGCATCCACGATCACGCTCGTGTTTGAAGCCAGTGGAGTCTACTATAGAGGCTTTGGGCGGGTATAGGGCAAGCTGCTGCAGTCTCTCCTATGGTATCCTCTATCTCCGTATATGTTCTACTACTATTACTACTACTACTATTACTACTACTACTACCATACTACTACTATACTACTACTATACTCTTTTATTATATTGTATGATCTATTAGAATAGAATAGAAGAGAATAGAAGAGAATAGAATAGTATAGAAGAGAAGAGAATGGTATAGTATAGAATGGTATAGTACAGAAACAGCTACAATTGAATAGGATTGAATATATCATGGCTTGCTCACAGGCCAGGCCAGAGACCACGGGCTTTAGGCCTTGGTACTTAGGCTTTAGGCTCTAGGCTTTAGGCTCCGGTTCTTAGGCTCAGTGTCAAGCTGCAGCCTGTAATGGGTGTCTGGTCAGGGTTTGGTCTGGGCCGTGATAAGGCTATAGACATCAGCTCTTGCAGTGTTCTCTCTATATACTGCCCCAACACCAGCCCCAGTCCAGGCCTGAACGCGCGGTACAAGAGCGCAGGTCTGGGAACAGCCTAAACCCTGAGCCCTAAAGCCTAGCCTTAACCCAGGCCTGAGCTCCAGTATAGACTCGAGCCTTGGGTTCAGGCTAAAACCTGACCTGTGGCAGTACCAGTGGCAGTTCAGAAGCATGGGTAGCTGGGGAAGTACTCTGGGTACTTCGGGGGATACTTTGAGTACTCTGGGTACTCTGGGAACTGTGGGAACTCCAGCAACAGGCGAGTGATGGGAATACGCGCTAGAAGCGTGGGAACAGTGATACGTGTGCTACGTGTGCTACGTGTGCTACGTGTGTGACGGGGGGATACTACAGGCGATGTGTAGGATGACGGTAGTACTCAGAAGAGTCGAAGAATCGCTAAGATAGAATAGGCGCTGTGATCTCGCTGTGACCTCGGATTCTATATCACCCAGCCAGTTCTATCGGGCCCACTCTATAGTGGATCTGTGATCTGTGAAGTCCTTTGGACCTGGAGACCAGGGTTTGGCTCTAGAATTTTAAAATTTTAAAAAAAAACCCTCTGGCCATAGGCTGGAATCACGGGAGGATCACGGGCGAATGGCTGGGGTCTATCGGCACTGTGACCTCCCTGTGACCTCGGTTTCTATATGATCCAGGCAGTTCTATCTGGCTCACTCTACAGTGGGTCTGTGATCTGTGAAGTCCTTTGGACCTGGAGGACCAGGGTTTGGCTCTAGAATTTTAAAATTTTAAAAAACCCTCTGGCCATAGGCTGGAATCACGGGTGGATCACGGGCGGTGGATCACGGGTGGATCATAGCCGGATGCCTGGCTGGATTTTGAAATTTTAAAATTGAAGAGGCCTGGGCGGTCCAAAAGATGGGCCGAGATCACAGATTCCATAATGAGATCACAGCAGTTTGATCTTCAATGGGGATCTGTATGCTGAGGCGCGCTTCCTCTGTGTCCAAGTCCAAGTCATGGTAGCAGACGACGCTGTTTTATGTAGGCTGTGACCTCCCTGTGACCTCCCTGTGACCTCGGTGCCTATATGTTTGGGTACTTTTTACAATGCGTGGTGGGCACAACCAATGGGCACGTACTGGCCACGTACTGGCCACGTACGGGTCACCCAATGTGCGCGGCATCCACGATCACGCTCGTGTTTGAAGCCAGTGGAGTCTACTATAGAGGCTTTGGGCGGGTATAGGGCAAGCTGCTGCAGTCTCTCCTATGGTATCCTCTATCTCCGTATATGTTCTACTACTATTACTACTACTACTATTACTACTACTACTACCATACTACTACTATACTACTACTATACTCTTTTATTATATTGTATGATCTATTAGAATAGAATAGAAGAGAATAGAAGAGAATAGAATAGTATAGAAGAGAAGAGAATGGTATAGTATAGAATGGTATAGTACAGAAACAGCTACAATTGAATAGGATTGAATATATCATGGCTTGCTCACAGGCCAGGCCAGAGACCACGGGCTTTAGGCCTTGGTACTTAGGCTTTAGGCTCTAGGCTTTAGGCTCCGGTTCTTAGGCTCAGTGTCAAGCTGCAGCCTGTAATGGGTGTCTGGTCAGGGTTTGGTCTGGGCCGTGATAAGGCTATAGACATCAGCTCTTGCAGTGTTCTCTCTATATACTGCCCCAACACCAGCCCCAGTCCAGGCCTGAACGCGCGGTACAAGAGCGCAGGTCTGGGAACAGCCTAAACCCTGAGCCCTAAAGCCTAGCCTTAACCCAGGCCTGAGCTCCAGTATAGACTCGAGCCTTGGGTTCAGGCTAAAACCTGACCTGTGGCAGTACCAGTGGCAGTTCAGAAGCATGGGTAGCTGGGGAAGTACTCTGGGTACTTCGGGGGATACTTTGAGTACTCTGGGTACTCTGGGAACTGTGGGAACTCCAGCAACAGGCGAGTGATGGGAATACGCGCTAGAAGCGTGGGAACAGTGATACGTGTGCTACGTGTGCTACGTGTGCTACGTGTGTGACGGGGGGATACTACAGGCGATGTGTAGGATGACGGTAGTACTCAGAAGAGTCGAAGAATCGCTAAGATAGAATAGGCGCTGTGATCTCGCTGTGACCTCGGATTCTATATCACCCAGCCAGTTCTATCGGGCCCACTCTATAGTGGATCTGTGATCTGTGAAGTCCTTTGGACCTGGAGACCAGGGTTTGGCTCTAGAATTTTAAAATTTTAAAAAAAAACCCTCTGGCCATAGGCTGGAATCACGGGAGGATCACGGGCGAATGGCTGGGGTCTATCGGCACTGTGACCTCCCTGTGACCTCGGTTTCTATATGATCCAGGCAGTTCTATCTGGCTCACTCTACAGTGGGTCTGTGATCTGTGAAGTCCTTTGGACCTGGAGGACCAGGGTTTGGCTCTAGAATTTTAAAATTTTAAAAAACCCTCTGGCCATAGGCTGGAATCACGGGTGGATCACGGGCGGTGGATCACGGGTGGATCATAGCCGGATGCCTGGCTGGATTTTGAAATTTTAAAATTGAAGAGGCCTGGGCGGTCCAAAAGATGGGCCGAGATCACAGATTCCATAATGAGATCACAGCAGTTTGATCTTCAATGGGGATCTGTATGCTGAGGCGCGCTTCCTCTGTGTCCAAGTCCAAGTCATGGTAGCAGACGACGCTGTTTTATGTAGGCTGTGACCTCCCTGTGACCTCCCTGTGACCTCGGTGCCTATATGTTTGGGTACTTTTTACAATGCGTGGTGGGCACAACCAATGGGCACGTACTGGCCACGTACTGGCCACGTACGGGTCACCCAATGTGCGCGGCATCCACGATCACGCTCGTGTTTGAAGCCAGTGGAGTCTACTATAGAGGCTTTGGGCGGGTATAGGGCAAGCTGCTGCAGTCTCTCCTATGGTATCCTCTATCTCCGTATATGTTCTACTACTATTACTACTACTACTATTACTACTACTACTACCATACTACTACTATACTACTACTATACTCTTTTATTATATTGTATGATCTATTAGAATAGAATAGAAGAGAATAGAAGAGAATAGAATAGTATAGAAGAGAAGAGAATGGTATAGTATAGAATGGTATAGTACAGAAACAGCTACAATTGAATAGGATTGAATATATCATGGCTTGCTCACAGGCCAGGCCAGAGACCACGGGCTTTAGGCCTTGGTACTTAGGCTTTAGGCTCTAGGCTTTAGGCTCCGGTTCTTAGGCTCAGTGTCAAGCTGCAGCCTGTAATGGGTGTCTGGTCAGGGTTTGGTCTGGGCCGTGATAAGGCTATAGACATCAGCTCTTGCAGTGTTCTCTCTATATACTGCCCCAACACCAGCCCCAGTCCAGGCCTGAACGCGCGGTACAAGAGCGCAGGTCTGGGAACAGCCTAAACCCTGAGCCCTAAAGCCTAGCCTTAACCCAGGCCTGAGCTCCAGTATAGACTCGAGCCTTGGGTTCAGGCTAAAACCTGACCTGTGGCAGTACCAGTGGCAGTTCAGAAGCATGGGTAGCTGGGGAAGTACTCTGGGTACTTCGGGGGATACTTTGAGTACTCTGGGTACTCTGGGAACTGTGGGAACTCCAGCAACAGGCGAGTGATGGGAATACGCGCTAGAAGCGTGGGAACAGTGATACGTGTGCTACGTGTGCTACGTGTGCTACGTGTGTGACGGGGGGATACTACAGGCGATGTGTAGGATGACGGTAGTACTCAGAAGAGTCGAAGAATCGCTAAGATAGAATAGGCGCTGTGATCTCGCTGTGACCTCGGATTCTATATCACCCAGCCAGTTCTATCGGGCCCACTCTATAGTGGATCTGTGATCTGTGAAGTCCTTTGGACCTGGAGACCAGGGTTTGGCTCTAGAATTTTAAAATTTTAAAAAAAAACCCTCTGGCCATAGGCTGGAATCACGGGAGGATCACGGGCGAATGGCTGGGGTCTATCGGCACTGTGACCTCCCTGTGACCTCGGTTTCTATATGATCCAGGCAGTTCTATCTGGCTCACTCTACAGTGGGTCTGTGATCTGTGAAGTCCTTTGGACCTGGAGGACCAGGGTTTGGCTCTAGAATTTTAAAATTTTAAAAAACCCTCTGGCCATAGGCTGGAATCACGGGTGGATCACGGGCGGTGGATCACGGGTGGATCATAGCCGGATGCCTGGCTGGATTTTGAAATTTTAAAATTGAAGAGGCCTGGGCGGTCCAAAAGATGGGCCGAGATCACAGATTCCATAATGAGATCACAGCAGTTTGATCTTCAATGGGGATCTGTATGCTGAGGCGCGCTTCCTCTGTGTCCAAGTCCAAGTCATGGTAGCAGACGACGCTGTTTTATGTAGGCTGTGACCTCCCTGTGACCTCCCTGTGACCTCGGTGCCTATATGTTTGGGTACTTTTTACAATGCGTGGTGGGCACAACCAATGGGCACGTACTGGCCACGTACTGGCCACGTACGGGTCACCCAATGTGCGCGGCATCCACGATCACGCTCGTGTTTGAAGCCAGTGGAGTCTACTATAGAGGCTTTGGGCGGGTATAGGGCAAGCTGCTGCAGTCTCTCCTATGGTATCCTCTATCTCCGTATATGTTCTACTACTATTACTACTACTACTATTACTACTACTACTACCATACTACTACTATACTACTACTATACTCTTTTATTATATTGTATGATCTATTAGAATAGAATAGAAGAGAATAGAAGAGAATAGAATAGTATAGAAGAGAAGAGAATGGTATAGTATAGAATGGTATAGTACAGAAACAGCTACAATTGAATAGGATTGAATATATCATGGCTTGCTCACAGGCCAGGCCAGAGACCACGGGCTTTAGGCCTTGGTACTTAGGCTTTAGGCTCTAGGCTTTAGGCTCCGGTTCTTAGGCTCAGTGTCAAGCTGCAGCCTGTAATGGGTGTCTGGTCAGGGTTTGGTCTGGGCCGTGATAAGGCTATAGACATCAGCTCTTGCAGTGTTCTCTCTATATACTGCCCCAACACCAGCCCCAGTCCAGGCCTGAACGCGCGGTACAAGAGCGCAGGTCTGGGAACAGCCTAAACCCTGAGCCCTAAAGCCTAGCCTTAACCCAGGCCTGAGCTCCAGTATAGACTCGAGCCTTGGGTTCAGGCTAAAACCTGACCTGTGGCAGTACCAGTGGCAGTTCAGAAGCATGGGTAGCTGGGGAAGTACTCTGGGTACTTCGGGGGATACTTTGAGTACTCTGGGTACTCTGGGAACTGTGGGAACTCCAGCAACAGGCGAGTGATGGGAATACGCGCTAGAAGCGTGGGAACAGTGATACGTGTGCTACGTGTGCTACGTGTGCTACGTGTGTGACGGGGGGATACTACAGGCGATGTGTAGGATGACGGTAGTACTCAGAAGAGTCGAAGAATCGCTAAGATAGAATAGGCGCTGTGATCTCGCTGTGACCTCGGATTCTATATCACCCAGCCAGTTCTATCGGGCCCACTCTATAGTGGATCTGTGATCTGTGAAGTCCTTTGGACCTGGAGACCAGGGTTTGGCTCTAGAATTTTAAAATTTTAAAAAAAAACCCTCTGGCCATAGGCTGGAATCACGGGAGGATCACGGGCGAATGGCTGGGGTCTATCGGCACTGTGACCTCCCTGTGACCTCGGTTTCTATATGATCCAGGCAGTTCTATCTGGCTCACTCTACAGTGGGTCTGTGATCTGTGAAGTCCTTTGGACCTGGAGGACCAGGGTTTGGCTCTAGAATTTTAAAATTTTAAAAAACCCTCTGGCCATAGGCTGGAATCACGGGTGGATCACGGGCGGTGGATCACGGGTGGATCATAGCCGGATGCCTGGCTGGATTTTGAAATTTTAAAATTGAAGAGGCCTGGGCGGTCCAAAAGATGGGCCGAGATCACAGATTCCATAATGAGATCACAGCAGTTTGATCTTCAATGGGGATCTGTATGCTGAGGCGCGCTTCCTCTGTGTCCAAGTCCAAGTCATGGTAGCAGACGACGCTGTTTTATGTAGGCTGTGACCTCCCTGTGACCTCCCTGTGACCTCGGTGCCTATATGTTTGGGTACTTTTTACAATGCGTGGTGGGCACAACCAATGGGCACGTACTGGCCACGTACTGGCCACGTACGGGTCACCCAATGTGCGCGGCATCCACGATCACGCTCGTGTTTGAAGCCAGTGGAGTCTACTATAGAGGCTTTGGGCGGGTATAGGGCAAGCTGCTGCAGTCTCTCCTATGGTATCCTCTATCTCCGTATATGTTCTACTACTATTACTACTACTACTATTACTACTACTACTACCATACTACTACTATACTACTACTATACTCTTTTATTATATTGTATGATCTATTAGAATAGAATAGAAGAGAATAGAAGAGAATAGAATAGTATAGAAGAGAAGAGAATGGTATAGTATAGAATGGTATAGTACAGAAACAGCTACAATTGAATAGGATTGAATATATCATGGCTTGCTCACAGGCCAGGCCAGAGACCACGGGCTTTAGGCCTTGGTACTTAGGCTTTAGGCTCTAGGCTTTAGGCTCCGGTTCTTAGGCTCAGTGTCAAGCTGCAGCCTGTAATGGGTGTCTGGTCAGGGTTTGGTCTGGGCCGTGATAAGGCTATAGACATCAGCTCTTGCAGTGTTCTCTCTATATACTGCCCCAACACCAGCCCCAGTCCAGGCCTGAACGCGCGGTACAAGAGCGCAGGTCTGGGAACAGCCTAAACCCTGAGCCCTAAAGCCTAGCCTTAACCCAGGCCTGAGCTCCAGTATAGACTCGAGCCTTGGGTTCAGGCTAAAACCTGACCTGTGGCAGTACCAGTGGCAGTTCAGAAGCATGGGTAGCTGGGGAAGTACTCTGGGTACTTCGGGGGATACTTTGAGTACTCTGGGTACTCTGGGAACTGTGGGAACTCCAGCAACAGGCGAGTGATGGGAATACGCGCTAGAAGCGTGGGAACAGTGATACGTGTGCTACGTGTGCTACGTGTGCTACGTGTGTGACGGGGGGATACTACAGGCGATGTGTAGGATGACGGTAGTACTCAGAAGAGTCGAAGAATCGCTAAGATAGAATAGGCGCTGTGATCTCGCTGTGACCTCGGATTCTATATCACCCAGCCAGTTCTATCGGGCCCACTCTATAGTGGATCTGTGATCTGTGAAGTCCTTTGGACCTGGAGACCAGGGTTTGGCTCTAGAATTTTAAAATTTTAAAAAAAAACCCTCTGGCCATAGGCTGGAATCACGGGAGGATCACGGGCGAATGGCTGGGGTCTATCGGCACTGTGACCTCCCTGTGACCTCGGTTTCTATATGATCCAGGCAGTTCTATCTGGCTCACTCTACAGTGGGTCTGTGATCTGTGAAGTCCTTTGGACCTGGAGGACCAGGGTTTGGCTCTAGAATTTTAAAATTTTAAAAAACCCTCTGGCCATAGGCTGGAATCACGGGTGGATCACGGGCGGTGGATCACGGGTGGATCATAGCCGGATGCCTGGCTGGATTTTGAAATTTTAAAATTGAAGAGGCCTGGGCGGTCCAAAAGATGGGCCGAGATCACAGATTCCATAATGAGATCACAGCAGTTTGATCTTCAATGGGGATCTGTATGCTGAGGCGCGCTTCCTCTGTGTCCAAGTCCAAGTCATGGTAGCAGACGACGCTGTTTTATGTAGGCTGTGACCTCCCTGTGACCTCCCTGTGACCTCGGTGCCTATATGTTTGGGTACTTTTTACAATGCGTGGTGGGCACAACCAATGGGCACGTACTGGCCACGTACTGGCCACGTACGGGTCACCCAATGTGCGCGGCATCCACGATCACGCTCGTGTTTGAAGCCAGTGGAGTCTACTATAGAGGCTTTGGGCGGGTATAGGGCAAGCTGCTGCAGTCTCTCCTATGGTATCCTCTATCTCCGTATATGTTCTACTACTATTACTACTACTACTATTACTACTACTACTACCATACTACTACTATACTACTACTATACTCTTTTATTATATTGTATGATCTATTAGAATAGAATAGAAGAGAATAGAAGAGAATAGAATAGTATAGAAGAGAAGAGAATGGTATAGTATAGAATGGTATAGTACAGAAACAGCTACAATTGAATAGGATTGAATATATCATGGCTTGCTCACAGGCCAGGCCAGAGACCACGGGCTTTAGGCCTTGGTACTTAGGCTTTAGGCTCTAGGCTTTAGGCTCCGGTTCTTAGGCTCAGTGTCAAGCTGCAGCCTGTAATGGGTGTCTGGTCAGGGTTTGGTCTGGGCCGTGATAAGGCTATAGACATCAGCTCTTGCAGTGTTCTCTCTATATACTGCCCCAACACCAGCCCCAGTCCAGGCCTGAACGCGCGGTACAAGAGCGCAGGTCTGGGAACAGCCTAAACCCTGAGCCCTAAAGCCTAGCCTTAACCCAGGCCTGAGCTCCAGTATAGACTCGAGCCTTGGGTTCAGGCTAAAACCTGACCTGTGGCAGTACCAGTGGCAGTTCAGAAGCATGGGTAGCTGGGGAAGTACTCTGGGTACTTCGGGGGATACTTTGAGTACTCTGGGTACTCTGGGAACTGTGGGAACTCCAGCAACAGGCGAGTGATGGGAATACGCGCTAGAAGCGTGGGAACAGTGATACGTGTGCTACGTGTGCTACGTGTGCTACGTGTGTGACGGGGGGATACTACAGGCGATGTGTAGGATGACGGTAGTACTCAGAAGAGTCGAAGAATCGCTAAGATAGAATAGGCGCTGTGATCTCGCTGTGACCTCGGATTCTATATCACCCAGCCAGTTCTATCGGGCCCACTCTATAGTGGATCTGTGATCTGTGAAGTCCTTTGGACCTGGAGACCAGGGTTTGGCTCTAGAATTTTAAAATTTTAAAAAAAAACCCTCTGGCCATAGGCTGGAATCACGGGAGGATCACGGGCGAATGGCTGGGGTCTATCGGCACTGTGACCTCCCTGTGACCTCGGTTTCTATATGATCCAGGCAGTTCTATCTGGCTCACTCTACAGTGGGTCTGTGATCTGTGAAGTCCTTTGGACCTGGAGGACCAGGGTTTGGCTCTAGAATTTTAAAATTTTAAAAAACCCTCTGGCCATAGGCTGGAATCACGGGTGGATCACGGGCGGTGGATCACGGGTGGATCATAGCCGGATGCCTGGCTGGATTTTGAAATTTTAAAATTGAAGAGGCCTGGGCGGTCCAAAAGATGGGCCGAGATCACAGATTCCATAATGAGATCACAGCAGTTTGATCTTCAATGGGGATCTGTATGCTGAGGCGCGCTTCCTCTGTGTCCAAGTCCAAGTCATGGTAGCAGACGACGCTGTTTTATGTAGGCTGTGACCTCCCTGTGACCTCCCTGTGACCTCGGTGCCTATATGTTTGGTGTTAGGGATAGCTTCTGCTTGTTCTCCACTTTGACTGCACACTTGGCTGTTCTTTTGCCTTTCTGTTTGTTTGTGTGTAGCTTTGCAGTTCCCCTCCGATTTTCCGCCTTTTGCCTGTCATTTCCGCTCCTTCCGCACTTCCGTTTTCCCCGCGCTGCTCCGCTTCCTTTGTCTTCTTCGCACGCGCCGGTTTGTTTGTGCACGCGCCTTGCTGCGATTGGTTGCAATTCGGCTGCCGGTCATGTGTCCCCCCACCGGTGACTCATGACCTGCCTGACCGCCCCGATCTCTTGTTCATCTCGCATGCATTTGCCCCAACCTTATACTTGACCAATCCGCTTCTTGGACGTTGAGTCACATTGCTTCGCCTTTGCACGTTTCTCCTGCCAGGTGCTTCGCTTTTGCTTGCGCCTCTCTCGCTTTGGTTCTCTGCCTGTCTCGGTGGTCCTTCTCGGCCCTCGTTCGTGCATCGCCCCCTTCGCCCTGCTCGATCGCCCACTTTTCCCTCCCTTGGCCGCCCTTCGCTGCCAAGTCCGGACTTGTCTATAAATAGCCTGACCCCCGCGATGTGTAGTCGAACCTTAGCGTTCAAAATAGGACTAAATAAAGTGCCTTCTACTTTATTCTCTGAGTGTTCCTCACGTCTCATTTCGAGACAAGTCTTATCTTGAACGGATCTTTGCTTCCCTCGCTCCCTCTCCGAGTCCACTTCGGACTCTACCCTTGCTTCCCTGAGCTCACTTCGAGCTCACTTCTTCTTTTGCCGTTGAGTCCCCTTTGGACTCTAACATCATTTTGAACGCTCCCTCTTGGCTTCCCGGCCTTTCTTCTTCTTTCGCCTCTCTTTCCCTCGTCGATCCGATGGCTGAGCCTGCTGCACCCCCTGCAGATCTCAACTGCGTATCTGGCGCGCATGGAGGAGCGTATGAACGCCCTCATGACCCAGAACGCTGCTCTCCATCGTCAGATCCAAGATCTGCAAGCTCCCGCCGCCGCTCCCCGCCAGGTCTACCAGGTCAACAAGCCCAAGGAGTTCCTAGGTTCCCGCGATGAAACGACGGCCTTCCTCGCCCAGTGCCACCTGGTTTTCCTCGCCGATCCTGCCTTCTTCGCGCCCGAGCGCCAGAAGGTCCTGTACGCCACCTCCTTCCTCCGCGGTGAAGCCTTCAAGTGGTACGAGGCCGCCTTCTACATGGCCAACCGCTTCCCGGCTTCCTTCGCGGATTTTGAAGTTGCCCTCAAGTCGACCTTCGGTGAGGACACGGCCTCCTCGCAAGATAAGGCCTTGAACGACCTCAAGCGCTTGGTCCAGCTCAAGTCCTGCCAAGCCTTCGCCACCCGCTTCGTCCAGCTCGCCGCCCGCGTCCAGACTGATGAACCCACCAAGATGCACTTCTTCAAGGAGGGTTTGAAGTCTGAGGTCAAGTTCCACCTCATCGGTCTCCGCCCCGCTCCCGCTTCCCTGCCTGAGTTGATCAAGGCAGCGGTCGAGTACGACGATGCCCTCCATCGTCTCAAGATCTCCTCCCGTTCCCAACCTCCTCCTCCTTCTTCTCGCTCTGCTCCCCATCACCACCATTCTCCCGCGCATGTTTCTTCTTCCTCCTCTTCTGCACCCACTCCCATGGACCTTGACTCTGTCTCGGTCCGCCCTGCTAAGCTCTCCGACGTCGAGAAAAAGCGACGTCGTGAGCAGGGTCTCTGCCTGTACTGCGGGGAAAAGTCTTGTCCCGGCAGTCGCGATGTTCAGCAGTGCCCGGTTCTGGTCAAACGGAACTCGGGAAATGCCCACAGCCGAGCAGCACCTCGCAAGTAAGCGAGGTGGTCTGTTCGGCGATACGAACATCTTCCCCCTCTGACTCGTCATTATCGGACGATAAGCTTCTTCTTCCGGCCACCCTTGTCGTCATGAGTCTTTCTGGCCCGGTCTCCATCTCCCTTTCTGTCTTTATTGATGATGGATGTCACCGCTCTTGCCCTCATTGATCCTGCCTTTGCGGATCTCCATAAACTCTCTCTTATCCCTCTTTCTACTCCCTACTCCGTTTCCCTTGCTGATGGTTCTTCGGCCGGTTTCATTCGTTTCCAAACCGTTCCTGTGACGTTGACCATTGGTTCCCACACCGAGTCGATTTCTTTTCTTGTGACTCGACTCTCCACCACTCCCATCACTCTTGGTCTTCCCTGGATGCGCTTGCATAATCCAGTTGTCAATTGGAAGTCCCTCTCCCTTTCGTTCTCCGATCCCTCTTGCCTTGCTGATGGACACATCCTCGCGGATGTCTCTGCTTCCTCCTTGGACACTTCGTCCCCTTCCGGCTATTCGCCTCCCCCTTCGGGCACTTCGCCTTTGACTCCTCCCTCCGGTCCTTCCCTTACACCGGTTCCCTCCTTTGGCACTTCGCCTTCCCTTTCTTCCCGCCTTGACTCTGCTTCGCTTTCTGAAGAGCCAACGGCTTTATCTTCGCCCGACATTGAGCTCGTTAATGCGGCGAGTCTTCTCCGTCTTGCACGGGAAGACAAGCTCGACATTTTCGCTGCCCAAATGGATATCCGTCCTCCTTCGCCGGAGACGTATCCTACGGTGTCGATAAGGTCCGTGCTCACGACGAAGGTGTATGCCGAGTCTGGCACCCCTGTTGACTCTCGAGGTGTCCCGCTCAAATACAATGAGTTTGGCGACGTTTTCAGCCTCAAGTCTGACCCTCCTTCTTCCTTGCCTCCTCATCCGTCCGTATGACTTGTCTATTGAGTTTGTACGGACCGAGGATGGAAAGGAACCTCGTTTGCCAAAGCCGGGGAAAGTCTATCCTTTGTCCCCGGCCGAGGAATCTGCTCTTTCGGAGTATCTGACCAACGCCCTCGCACGTGGTTGGATCTCCAAATCCTCTTCTCCCGTTGGTGCTCCCTGCTTCTTCGTGAAGAAGCCCAATGGTGGTCTTCGCCTTTGCGTCGACTACCGAGGCCTCAATGCCATCACGAAGAAGAACCGCTACCCATCTTCCCCTCTTCCAGGATCTTCTGGATAAACTTTCTTCTGCCCGCGTCTTCTCACACCTCGACCTTCCTGATGCTTACCACTTGGTTCGTGTCAAGAAGGGCGATGAGTGGAAGACTGCTTTTGTTTGCAAATCTGGCTCTTACGAGTACAATGTTATCCCCTTTGGTCTTTCGAATGCCCCCGCTGCTTTTCAGTTTTTTATGAACGACATCTTCTCGGACCTCCTTGGTGTCTGTGTTGTCATTTATCTTGACGACATCCTGATCTTCTCAAAAGATCCCCAGGAGCATGAGGAGCATGTTAAGCTTGTTCTCTCTCGCCTTCGTGAACACTCCCTTAAGGTCAATCCGGCCAAGTGTTCTTTTGACCTTTCTGAAGTTGACTTTCTCGGCATGATCATTTCTGCCGATGGCATCAAAATGGACCCTGCCAAGGTCGAGGCCGTTTCCCTTTGGCCTGTTCCCTCTTCTGCTCGCGATATCCAAGTCTTTATTGGTTTCGCAAACTTTTACCGCCGCTTCGTCAAGGACTTTTCCGCACTTGCTCGTCCTTTGACTTCCCTCACTACCAAATCCTCCACCTTCTCTTGGTCTCCCGAGGCCCAAGAGGCTTTTGATTCTCTTAAACTTTCATTCACTTCCGCACCTATTCTTCGATACTTTGATTTCTCTAAACCCGCTGTCATCGAGCCCGATGCTTCTGACTTTGCTTGGGTGCCGTCCTTTCTCAGTTTGACCCTGACGGCGCTCTTCACCCCGTTGCTTTTCACTCTCGGCAATTCCGTCCCGCCGAGGTGAATTATGACACTCACGACAAAGAGCTCCTCGCTATTGTCGATTCCTTTACCTGCCTGGCGTCATTACTTGATGGCTGCCGACCCTGATATTCCCACTCTTGTTTTCTCTGATCATCAGAACCTTACCCGGTTCACTGCCGCTTCTCAACTTTCTCGCCGCCAGTTCCGGTGGGCCCAATTCCTTTCTGACTTTGCTTTTCGCATTTACCACCGCCCTGGTCGTCCTCAACACCAAAGCCGATGCTCTCAGTCGCCGTTCTGACTTTGAGATAAAGCCTGGTGACTCCCTCCACTCCACCAACTTCCTTCAGCTGTTCGAGTCTATTTCTCTCGACAGCATCACTGTTATCGGCTCGAATCCCGACTTTCTTTCCGAGATTCGAGCTGCCACCCTTTCTTGTTCCCTCCTTTCTGACTTTAACGCCAAACGTCTTGATGGCGATTACTCCTTCCGTGACGGTCTCCTTTACTTTAAAGACCTGATCGTTGTCCCTTCCCCCGAGCTCCAGCTCAAAGTGTTTGAGCAACGTCACTGCTCCGCTGCCGCTGGTCACTTTGGTCTTGCCAAGACCGTTGAGCTCGTCTCCCGGGACTTTCACTGGCCCCGGCTTCGTAAGTCTGTGCGTCGCTTCATTGCTAATTGTGAAGCGTGCCAGCGAGCCAAGCCGTCCCGTCACTCCCCTTATGGTTTACTTCATCCCTCTCCCCGTTCCTTCCGAACGTTGGTGGGACCTGTCGATGGACTTCATCACGGATCTCCCACCTTCGAACGGTTTTGACTCGATCTTCGTGGTTAAGGACCGCCTGTCCAAACAAGCACACTTTGTGCCCACCACGAAGACGGTTACAGGCGAGCAAACCGCCGAACTCTTCCTCTCCCACATCTTCCGCTTGCATGGTTGTCCCCGGTCTATTGTTTCGGACCGAGGAACTCAGTTTACTTCGGCCTTCTGGAGGCGCTTCAATGAGCTTCTGAAGACGAAGATTTCCCTTTCTTCTGCCTTCCACCCCGAGACCGACGGTTCGACCGAGGTTCTCAACCAGGTCATCGAGCAGTATTTGCGTATCCATTGCAATTACCTGCAAGACGACTGGACCCTTCACCTTCCCCTTGCCGAGTTCACTTACAACAACTCGGAAAACACCTCCACTGGCATGACTCCCTTCTTTGCAGTCCATGGCCATCACCCCATTTTCGATCCCTCTATCATTCGTGATCCCTCTGTTGTGCCCTCTGCCGAAGAACGTGTCGACCGACTTCAGACCGTTCTCGAGGATCTCAAGGCCAACCTCCGGGTTGCCCAAGAGTCCTACACTGTGCAGGCCAACAAATCCCGTCTCCCCACTCCCGACATCTCCGTTGGCGACCTCGTTTTTCTGGATCGTCGCCACATTCGCACCCTTCGTCCCTCCAACAAGCTTGACCAGAAAAAGCTTGGCCCCTTTAAAGTTCTTCGCCGCATCAACCCCGTTGCCTTTGAGCTTAAACTCCCTTCCACACTTAAAGTTCACCCCGTTTTCCATGTATCCCTCCTTGAACCCCGAACGAAGGACATTGTTCCCGAGTTCACCCAACCAGAACCACCTCCCATTCTTGTTAACTCCCAGGAAGAGTTTGAGGTCGAGACTGTTCTCGATTCTCGGCTCTTCCGTGGTCGCTTACAGTACTTGGTTCAGTGGAAGGGCTATTCCGAGACTGACCGGTCTTGGGAGCCCGCTGCCAATGTTTCCCACGCCACTGATCTTGTTGCTGACTTCCACCTTCGCTATCCCTCAAAGCCGAAGGCGACGTCCGGAGTTCGTCGCTAAGGAAGGGGATGATGTTAGGGATAGCTCCTGCTTGTTCTCCACTTTGACTGCACACTTGGCTATTCTTTTGCCTTTCTGTTTGTTTGTGTGTAGCCTTGCAGTTCCCCTCCGATTTTCCGCCTTTTGCCTGTCATTTTCCGCTCCTTCCGCACTTCCGTTTTCCCCGCGCTGCTCCGCTTCCTTTGTCTTCTTCGCACGCGCCGGTTTGTTTGTGCACGCGCCTTGCTGCGATTGGTTGCAATTCGGCTGCCGGTCATGTGTCCCCCCACCGGTGACTCATGACCTGCCTGACCGCCCCGATCTCTTGTTCATCTCGCATGCATTTGCCCCAACCTTATACTTGACCAATCCGCTTCTTGGACGTTGAGTCACATTGCTTCGCCTTTGCACGTTTCTCCTGCCAGGTGCTTCGCTTTTGCTTGCGCCTCTCTCGCTTTGGTTCTCTGCCTGTCTCGGTGGTCCTTCTCGGCCCTCGTTCGTGCATCGCCCCCTTCGCCCTGCTCGATCGCCCACTTTTCCCTCCCTTGGCCGCCCTTCGCTGCCAAGTCCGGACTTGTCTATAAATAGCCTGACCCCCGCGATGTGTAGTCGAACCTCAGCGTTCAAAATAGGACTAAATAAAGTGCCTTCTACTTTATTCTCTGAGTGTTCCTCACGTCTCATTTCGAGACAAGTCTTATCTTGAACGGATCTTTGCTTCCCTCGCTCCCTCTCCGAGTCCACTTCGGACTTTACCCTTGCCTTCCCTGAGCTCACTTCGAGCTCACTTCTTCTTTTGCCGTTGAGTCCCCTTCGGACTCTAACAGTTTGGGTACTTTTTACAATGCGTGGTGGGCACAACCAATGGGCACGTACTGGCCACGTACTGGCCACGTACGGGTCACCCAATGTGCGCGGCATCCACGATCACGCTCGTGTTTGAAGCCAGTGGAGTCTACTATAGAGGCTTTGGGCGGGTATAGGGCAAGCTGCTGCAGTCTCTCCTATGGTATCCTCTATCTCCGTATATGTTCTACTACTATTACTACTACTACTATTACTACTACTACTACCATACTACTACTATACTACTACTATACTCTTTTATTATATTGTATGATCTATTAGAATAGAATAGAAGAGAATAGAAGAGAATAGAATAGTATAGAAGAGAAGAGAATGGTATAGTATAGAATGGTATAGTACAGAAACAGCTACAATTGAATAGGATTGAATATATCATGGCTTGCTCACAGGCCAGGCCAGAGACCACGGGCTTTAGGCCTTGGTACTTAGGCTTTAGGCTCTAGGCTTTAGGCTCCGGTTCTTAGGCTCAGTGTCAAGCTGCAGCCTGTAATGGGTGTCTGGTCAGGGTTTGGTCTGGGCCGTGATAAGGCTATAGACATCAGCTCTTGCAGTGTTCTCTCTATATACTGCCCCAACACCAGCCCCAGTCCAGGCCTGAACGCGCGGTACAAGAGCGCAGGTCTGGGAACAGCCTAAACCCTGAGCCCTAAAGCCTAGCCTTAACCCAGGCCTGAGCTCCAGTATAGACTCGAGCCTTGGGTTCAGGCTAAAACCTGACCTGTGGCAGTACCAGTGGCAGTTCAGAAGCATGGGTAGCTGGGGAAGTACTCTGGGTACTTCGGGGGATACTTTGAGTACTCTGGGTACTCTGGGAACTGTGGGAACTCCAGCAACAGGCGAGTGATGGGAATACGCGCTAGAAGCGTGGGAACAGTGATACGTGTGCTACGTGTGCTACGTGTGCTACGTGTGTGACGGGGGGATACTACAGGCGATGTGTAGGATGACGGTAGTACTCAGAAGAGTCGAAGAATCGCTAAGATAGAATAGGCGCTGTGATCTCGCTGTGACCTCGGATTCTATATCACCCAGCCAGTTCTATCGGGCCCACTCTATAGTGGATCTGTGATCTGTGAAGTCCTTTGGACCTGGAGACCAGGGTTTGGCTCTAGAATTTTAAAATTTTAAAAAAAAACCCTCTGGCCATAGGCTGGAATCACGGGAGGATCACGGGCGAATGGCTGGGGTCTATCGGCACTGTGACCTCCCTGTGACCTCGGTTTCTATATGATCCAGGCAGTTCTATCTGGCTCACTCTACAGTGGGTCTGTGATCTGTGAAGTCCTTTGGACCTGGAGGACCAGGGTTTGGCTCTAGAATTTTAAAATTTTAAAAAACCCTCTGGCCATAGGCTGGAATCACGGGTGGATCACGGGCGGTGGATCACGGGTGGATCATAGCCGGATGCCTGGCTGGATTTTGAAATTTTAAAATTGAAGAGGCCTGGGCGGTCCAAAAGATGGGCCGAGATCACAGATTCCATAATGAGATCACAGCAGTTTGATCTTCAATGGGGATCTGTATGCTGAGGCGCGCTTCCTCTGTGTCCAAGTCCAAGTCATGGTAGCAGACGACGCTGTTTTATGTAGGCTGTGACCTCCCTGTGACCTCCCTGTGACCTCGGTGCCTATATGTTTGGGTACTTTTTACAATGCGTGGTGGGCACAACCAATGGGCACGTACTGGCCACGTACTGGCCACGTACGGGTCACCCAATGTGCGCGGCATCCACGATCACGCTCGTGTTTGAAGCCAGTGGAGTCTACTATAGAGGCTTTGGGCGGGTATAGGGCAAGCTGCTGCAGTCTCTCCTATGGTATCCTCTATCTCCGTATATGTTCTACTACTATTACTACTACTACTATTACTACTACTACTACCATACTACTACTATACTACTACTATACTCTTTTATTATATTGTATGATCTATTAGAATAGAATAGAAGAGAATAGAAGAGAATAGAATAGTATAGAAGAGAAGAGAATGGTATAGTATAGAATGGTATAGTACAGAAACAGCTACAATTGAATAGGATTGAATATATCATGGCTTGCTCACAGGCCAGGCCAGAGACCACGGGCTTTAGGCCTTGGTACTTAGGCTTTAGGCTCTAGGCTTTAGGCTCCGGTTCTTAGGCTCAGTGTCAAGCTGCAGCCTGTAATGGGTGTCTGGTCAGGGTTTGGTCTGGGCCGTGATAAGGCTATAGACATCAGCTCTTGCAGTGTTCTCTCTATATACTGCCCCAACACCAGCCCCAGTCCAGGCCTGAACGCGCGGTACAAGAGCGCAGGTCTGGGAACAGCCTAAACCCTGAGCCCTAAAGCCTAGCCTTAACCCAGGCCTGAGCTCCAGTATAGACTCGAGCCTTGGGTTCAGGCTAAAACCTGACCTGTGGCAGTACCAGTGGCAGTTCAGAAGCATGGGTAGCTGGGGAAGTACTCTGGGTACTTCGGGGGATACTTTGAGTACTCTGGGTACTCTGGGAACTGTGGGAACTCCAGCAACAGGCGAGTGATGGGAATACGCGCTAGAAGCGTGGGAACAGTGATACGTGTGCTACGTGTGCTACGTGTGCTACGTGTGTGACGGGGGGATACTACAGGCGATGTGTAGGATGACGGTAGTACTCAGAAGAGTCGAAGAATCGCTAAGATAGAATAGGCGCTGTGATCTCGCTGTGACCTCGGATTCTATATCACCCAGCCAGTTCTATCGGGCCCACTCTATAGTGGATCTGTGATCTGTGAAGTCCTTTGGACCTGGAGACCAGGGTTTGGCTCTAGAATTTTAAAATTTTAAAAAAAAACCCTCTGGCCATAGGCTGGAATCACGGGAGGATCACGGGCGAATGGCTGGGGTCTATCGGCACTGTGACCTCCCTGTGACCTCGGTTTCTATATGATCCAGGCAGTTCTATCTGGCTCACTCTACAGTGGGTCTGTGATCTGTGAAGTCCTTTGGACCTGGAGGACCAGGGTTTGGCTCTAGAATTTTAAAATTTTAAAAAACCCTCTGGCCATAGGCTGGAATCACGGGTGGATCACGGGCGGTGGATCACGGGTGGATCATAGCCGGATGCCTGGCTGGATTTTGAAATTTTAAAATTGAAGAGGCCTGGGCGGTCCAAAAGATGGGCCGAGATCACAGATTCCATAATGAGATCACAGCAGTTTGATCTTCAATGGGGATCTGTATGCTGAGGCGCGCTTCCTCTGTGTCCAAGTCCAAGTCATGGTAGCAGACGACGCTGTTTTATGTAGGCTGTGACCTCCCTGTGACCTCCCTGTGACCTCGGTGCCTATATGTTTGGGTACTTTTTACAATGCGTGGTGGGCACAACCAATGGGCACGTACTGGCCACGTACTGGCCACGTACGGGTCACCCAATGTGCGCGGCATCCACGATCACGCTCGTGTTTGAAGCCAGTGGAGTCTACTATAGAGGCTTTGGGCGGGTATAGGGCAAGCTGCTGCAGTCTCTCCTATGGTATCCTCTATCTCCGTATATGTTCTACTACTATTACTACTACTACTATTACTACTACTACTACCATACTACTACTATACTACTACTATACTCTTTTATTATATTGTATGATCTATTAGAATAGAATAGAAGAGAATAGAAGAGAATAGAATAGTATAGAAGAGAAGAGAATGGTATAGTATAGAATGGTATAGTACAGAAACAGCTACAATTGAATAGGATTGAATATATCATGGCTTGCTCACAGGCCAGGCCAGAGACCACGGGCTTTAGGCCTTGGTACTTAGGCTTTAGGCTCTAGGCTTTAGGCTCCGGTTCTTAGGCTCAGTGTCAAGCTGCAGCCTGTAATGGGTGTCTGGTCAGGGTTTGGTCTGGGCCGTGATAAGGCTATAGACATCAGCTCTTGCAGTGTTCTCTCTATATACTGCCCCAACACCAGCCCCAGTCCAGGCCTGAACGCGCGGTACAAGAGCGCAGGTCTGGGAACAGCCTAAACCCTGAGCCCTAAAGCCTAGCCTTAACCCAGGCCTGAGCTCCAGTATAGACTCGAGCCTTGGGTTCAGGCTAAAACCTGACCTGTGGCAGTACCAGTGGCAGTTCAGAAGCATGGGTAGCTGGGGAAGTACTCTGGGTACTTCGGGGGATACTTTGAGTACTCTGGGTACTCTGGGAACTGTGGGAACTCCAGCAACAGGCGAGTGATGGGAATACGCGCTAGAAGCGTGGGAACAGTGATACGTGTGCTACGTGTGCTACGTGTGCTACGTGTGTGACGGGGGGATACTACAGGCGATGTGTAGGATGACGGTAGTACTCAGAAGAGTCGAAGAATCGCTAAGATAGAATAGGCGCTGTGATCTCGCTGTGACCTCGGATTCTATATCACCCAGCCAGTTCTATCGGGCCCACTCTATAGTGGATCTGTGATCTGTGAAGTCCTTTGGACCTGGAGACCAGGGTTTGGCTCTAGAATTTTAAAATTTTAAAAAAAAACCCTCTGGCCATAGGCTGGAATCACGGGAGGATCACGGGCGAATGGCTGGGGTCTATCGGCACTGTGACCTCCCTGTGACCTCGGTTTCTATATGATCCAGGCAGTTCTATCTGGCTCACTCTACAGTGGGTCTGTGATCTGTGAAGTCCTTTGGACCTGGAGGACCAGGGTTTGGCTCTAGAATTTTAAAATTTTAAAAAACCCTCTGGCCATAGGCTGGAATCACGGGTGGATCACGGGCGGTGGATCACGGGTGGATCATAGCCGGATGCCTGGCTGGATTTTGAAATTTTAAAATTGAAGAGGCCTGGGCGGTCCAAAAGATGGGCCGAGATCACAGATTCCATAATGAGATCACAGCAGTTTGATCTTCAATGGGGATCTGTATGCTGAGGCGCGCTTCCTCTGTGTCCAAGTCCAAGTCATGGTAGCAGACGACGCTGTTTTATGTAGGCTGTGACCTCCCTGTGACCTCCCTGTGACCTCGGTGCCTATATGTTTGTGTTAGGGATAGCTTCTGCTTGTTCTCCACTTTGACTGCACACTTGGCTGTTCTTTTGCCTTTCTGTTTGTTTGTGTGTAGCTTTGCAGTTCCCCTCCAATTTTCCGCCTTTTGCCTGCCATTTCCGCTCCTTCCGCACTTCCGTTTCCCCGCGCTGCTCCGCTTCCTTTGTCTTCTTCGCACGCGCCGGTTTGTTTGTGCACGCGCCTTGCTGCGATTGGTTGCAATTCGGCTGCCGGTCATGTGTCCCACCACCGGTGACTCATGACCTGCCTGACCGCCCCGATCTCTTGTTCATCTCGCATGCATTTGCCCCAACCTTATACTTGACCAATCCGCTTCTTGGACGTTGAGTCACATTGCTTCGCCTTTGCACGTTTCTCCTGCCAGGTGCTTCGCTTTTGCTTGCGCCTCCCTCGCTTTGGTTCTCTGCCTGTCTCGGTGGTCCTTCTCGGCCCTCGTTCGTGCATCGCCCCCTTCGCCCTGCTCGATCGCCCACTTTTCCCTCCCTTGGCCGCCCTTCGCTGCCAAGTCCGGACTTGTCTATAAATAGCCTGACCCCCGCGATGTGTAGTCGAACCTCAGCGTTCAAAATAGGACTAAATAAAGTGCCTTCTACTTTATTCTCTGAGTGTTCCTCACGTCTCATTTCGAGACAAGTCTTATCTTGAACGGATCTTTGCTTCCCTCGCTCCCTCTCCGAGTCCACTTCGGACTTTACCCTTGCCTTCCCTGAGCTCACTTCGAGCTCACTTCTTCTTTTGCCGTTGAGTCCCCTTCGGACTCTAACATCATTTTGAACGCTCCCTCTTGGCTTCCCGGCCTTTCTTCTTCTTTCGCCTCTCTTTCCCTCGTCGATCCGATGGCTGAGCCTGCTGCACCCCCTGCAGACCTCAACGCGTATCTGGCGCGCATGGAGGAGCGTATGAACGCCCTCATGACCCAGAACGCTGCTCTCCATCGTCAGATCCAAGATCTGCAAGCTCCCGCCGCCGCTCCCCGCCAGGTCTACCAGGTCAACAAGCCCAAGGAGTTCCTAGGTTCCCGCGATGAAACGACGGCCTTCCTCGCCCAGTGCCACCTGGTTTTCCTCGCCGATCCTGCCTTCTTCGCGCCCGAGCGCCAGAAGGTCCTGTACGCCACCTCCTTCCTCCGCGGTGAAGCCTTCAAGTGGTACGAGGCCGCCTTCTACATGGCCAACCGCTTCCCGGCTTCCTTCGCGGATTTTGAAGTTGCCCTCAAGTCGACCTTCGGTGAGGACACGGCCTCCTCGCAAGATAAGGCCTTGAACGACCTCAAGCGCTTGGTCCAGCTCAAGTCCTGCCAAGCCTTCGCCACCCGCTTCGTCCAGCTCGCCGCCCGCGTCCAGACTGATGAACCCACCAAGATGCACTTCTTCAAGGAGGGTTTGAAGTCTGAGGTCAAGTTCCACCTCATCGGTCTCCGCCCCGCTCCCGCTTCCCTGCCTGAGTTGATCAAGGCAGCGGTCGAGTACGACGATGCCCTCCATCGTCTCAAGATCTCCTCCCGTTCCCAACCTCCTCCTCCTTCTTCTCGCTCTGCTCCCCATCACCACCATTCTCCCGCGCATGTTTCTTCTTCCTCCTCTCTGCCACCCACTCCCATGGACCTTGACTCTGTCTCGGTCCGCCCTGCTAAGCTCTCCGACGTCGAGAAAAAGCGACGTCGTGAGCAGGGTCTCTGCCTGTACTGCGGGGAAAAGTCTTGTCCCGGCAGTCGCGATGTTCAGCAGTGCCCGGTTCTGGTCAAACGGAACTCGGGAAACTGCCCACAGCCGAGCAGCACCTCGCAAGTAAGCGAGGTGGTCTCGTTCGGCGATACGAACATCTTCCCCCTCTGACTCGTCATATCGGACGATAAGCTTCTTCTTCTTCCGGCCACCCTTGTCGTCATGAGTCTTTCTGGCCCGGTTCTCCATCTCCCTTTCTGTCTTTATTGATGATGGATGCACCGCTCTTGCCCTCATTGATCCTGCCTTTGCGGATCTCCATAAACTCTCTCTTATCCCTCTTTCTACTCCCTACTCCGTTTCCCTTGCTGATGGTTCTTCGGCCGGTTTCATTCGTTTCCAAACCGTTCCTGTGACGTTGACCATTGGTTCCCACACCGAGTCGATTTCTTTTCTTGTGACTCGACTCTCCACCACTCCCATCACTCTTGGTCTTCCCTGGATGCGCTTGCATAATCCAGTTGTCAATTGGAAGTCCCTCTCCCTTTCGTTCTCCGATCCCTCTTGCCTTGCTGATGGACACATCCTCGCGGATGTCTCTGCTTCCTCCTTGGACACTTCGTCCCCTTCCGGCTATTCGCCTCCCCCTTCGGGCACTTCGCCTTTGACTCCTCCCTCCGGTCCTTCCCTTACACCGGTTCCCTCCTTTGGCACTTCGCCTTCCCTTTCTTCCCGCCTTGACTCTGCTTCGCTTTCTGAAGAGCCAACGGCTTTATCTTCGCCCGACATTGAGCTCGTTAATGCGGCGAGTCTTCTCCGTCTTGCACGGGAAGACAAGCTCGACATTTTCGCTGCCCAAATGGATATCCGTCCTTCGCCGGAGACGTATCCTACGGTGTCGATAAGGTCCGTGCTCACGACGAAGGTGTATGCCGAGTCTGGCACCCCTGTTGACTCTCGAGGTGTCCCGCTCAAATACAATGAGTTTGGCGACGTTTTC